>NC_132971.1:10625000-10912500 GCF_047496725.1 Anoplolepis gracilipes | reverse complement strand
GTCGATCGGCGACATCGTTGGCAGCCGACGAGCCGACGACGCGTACTACGCTGGAGCCGGCTAAACGCACCAGCGGTGGCCGTCTGCGATCCCCAGCTCCCAGTCCGATTCCCTCACCTGTAGCCAGTCCGATTCCTAGCCCGTCCCGAAATCGTTTCGTCGTGTGTCGGGTGCCGGAGGCATCGCTAATACGTTCCACCGACTCCTCGGCATCCACCTCGCCTGTTACCCCGCCATCCCTTGGTTCCTCCCCGAATTTCTTCCCCGGTGCGTCGAGTGGCCCGTCACGGTTCCGCGTGTCGGTCGTCGAGTCGGCGGGCGCCGGTCGCTCGTCGCCCAAATCGGTCGTCACTTCTCCTGGCAGCTCGATCACGATCGGCTTCAACGTCAGAATCGACGCGGCCGACTCGGACGATTCCGATAGCGTAATCAACAAGACGGACGCCAGCGGTAATACAGTCGTGTCTATGTCCGATACGCTTCACGTAGTCTCATTAGCGAAAGAAACGTCCTCCTCGAGCGAAGATATTGCAAAGGAGAAGGAAGGTTGCGACGAAAAAACGAAGACACTATCGAACGAACAGCAAGTTAAAGCGCGACTCGAGATAAATGAGATTGTTACTGCGACGTCCAAGAGTGAATGTGAGAAGATAATGGAGATTAAAGAAGAAGAACAGTTAGATCAAAATGATGTAATCGAGACATTGCAATTTAGAAAAAACGAGATGGATTACGACGAAAATAAAAGCAATGTTACGACGATGGATTTTGAGAAGCCCGCGATAGTTGATGGGAACACCAAGACGATCGCAGATCGTCACATCGTGTATACGAGTACAAAAGAACTCCAAGTACCTGCATATTTGAACGAAGATACGATTAGTGTAGTCGAGGATAAAGCCTCGAACGCGATAAAATTGTCCTTGGATAACACTTTGGAATTGAGCCGAACACCTTCAGAGGAGTTATCCACCTGCGTGTCGAGATCTTCCCCAAGTACTACTTGGACGGAAACGTTCTCGACTCGCACAATGGAGTCACACTCACGGGAACAACCGAGCACATCAGTGCAGAAGCACAAGTCCAGCCTGGAGAAGCTCTTGTCATTGTTCCAGCATCCTGGCCAATTCTTCTCGGACTCCTCGAGCGCCGTTGTGGACACGAAAAGCTCCCTGCAGGAGAATGTCAGCGGTGTGATGGCATTGGGCGACAAGCTGCAGCAGTATTTGAAGGAAGGCCGAACCAAGATCGATGGTTCATGGTCGGAGCACGGTTCTCCGGTGAAGAACAAATCGATGGGACTAAATATATCGCAGCTGCAGAGTCTGACCGGCATATTCACATCTTTTAAGCTCGAGCCACAACCGAGTCTCGTCGATCACAACACCAAGTCTTTTAGTCAGGTGAAAAATCAAGATGTGAATAGCAGGCAGAAAAATTTAGAAGAATCGACAGAAATAGAAATTGCGAGAATCGACAACGAGAGAAATTTGGATCAAGTGAGTAAGAGCGGCGAGAATAATTTATTTGATCAAAAACAGAATCAGAGCACGAAGGACGATGAGAAAGACTTAGTTAGTAAAGAGAAGAATCAGATTATTGAAAAGGGCGAGGATTTGTTTGGTCAAGACAAAAGTCAGGTTTTTAAGGACGATGAGCAAAAATTATTCGATCAGATCAGTAGAGACAATGAGAAAGATTTTATCAGTCAGGAGAAGAATCAAGTTTCGAATAATGATGAGAATAAATTATTCGATCGGATGAAAAATCAAACTATAGAAATTGATAAAAGAAATTTAGATGAGAAGGAACAAGGAATTATCAGAAATGCAGGTGAAAATTTTGAAGAAAGCCAGGATATAGAGAGGAGAGGTGAGGTTGTGAACGATGATCCAGAAGGTGAGAGGTTGCGAAATGTCATTACGAGAAACGACGTTAACGATGAGAAGGATGTATGTAACGTGGATGACATAAGGTGGACAGATTCTGATAGAGTTAGTGATCGACTGTTACCTGAAAGTGTGCAATCAAAGGACGCTAATAATTTAGTATTAGACGGCAATTACGCCGCGACAAATGCACCAGCGATCTTGTCGTCGCCGGCGAGCGAGTGTACCGCGTGTATAAATGTAAGATTAACAGACATTGCCGGATATTCTGCTTTAAAATTAGGAAAAATTGCCGACGTATGTATAGAATGTAGCGTTGCGAACCGGTTCGAAGATTTTGTCAGCGAGAAAGAGCGTGATGATGCGCAGGATTCGAAACGTACAAAGCGTGACGATAACGTCGAGTGCTTAAGACGCGATGATTCGGAGATTTTAGGGAATAATGACACAAAGTGTTTACAACACGACGACGCGGTTGAAGAAACGAATGCCACGATGATAAGGACATGTGATACAACCACGGACAGTATTAATCAGACTAGTGATAGTAGGTTTTTTCCGATTTCTAACATAGCGTACGATAGTAAGGAAACTGTAGATAACATAAGTATCGCGTCGAACACGACGGACGACGATGTTGACGTAATCAGGTCTGTCCCGGGGAAGGGCGGACCGTCATCGACGTCGTTGACGTCGTCGAAGGACGCGAGCGTTTACTTAAACGAGGAAGTTACCAGTAACATTCACCGAGATCAACGGTGCGATTTTACGAGAAAAAGGAAGGAAGAAGATGTTTACCACGATTCTGTTGACTGTGCAAGTACAAGTACAAGTGTAAATATTAAGATAGATCCGCAGGGAGAGTCGGAGACGACGAGTCCAGCCGAGAGTCAGGAGGCGCCAGAACGACGGTTGTTCCTGCCAAGTAGCGTCGACAAACATCGAATTATCCTGAAAGACGCTGTAGAGACCGCGAACCATCCGCAGGACGAACATACTCAGCGGACGGTCGATCCGACCATTCTCGTCACTCCATCGCCGCATGAGACGTCCGTGACAAGTCTGGACAAGTCTGACGCGGAGGAGCTTATCTTTTGCATGACCGACGTCTCCACGGACGGCACGTCCATAGAGGACGAGTTGTCACCTCAAGGCGTCGCGCCCAGAAATTCACCGAATAAACTGGCGGAGTCGTACTTTGAGCTGCTGCCCGCTTCGAGGACCACCGTGTCAACGGGCAGTACGCTTCTGATCGACAATCCTGGGAGTGTGCACAGAAATAGTCAGGATTCCGGGATCGAGGAGAGCGCATTGGCGATCGACGATACCGTCGTTGCAATGACGGGGGTGCCGCTGATACCGCCGCCGCCGCCGCCGCCACCGCCACGCAGCAGCCTCCAGGAAAGCGTCGACTCAGGGATCGAGTCGGAGTGTTCGTCAATATGCATCAGGATGGAATCCGCCACCGCCGGGATCAGCGCGCTGGAGATCGTCGCGACGCCGAAGAGGCCCGCGGGTGACGATAACGAGGAGGAATTCGGAGAGTTTGCTTCAGATTTCCTCGCGAGGGAGACGCGACTGGTCGACAGCGATAGCACGAGCGGCGACGGCGTCTCGTACCTCAGCAGCGTCAAGTGCGCGGTCGTCAACACGATGCGACCCGTCGCCGACGAAGGCGTCGCTCGACCGGCGGCGCCGTCGATGATCGCGCACTCCCCCGCGGCCGTACACGGCACCAGGTGAGTGTGTATTATAGGGCGACTCCTTCTCTGGGCTTCTTCTGCGGAACCTTTGCAGCAATCTTAGAATGCGTTGCGCGCGCGATTATTATTTTAGAAGCTTTAAATCTCAGGTATTATCAGAAACAATCTGGTCATCGGCTACAACATAATTTTAAGAGGAGAAGATATGACAATTATGTTTTGACATCCTGATAAATAAAGCTTGCGGGTTATCTCTTCAAAGTTGAAGAATAAGATTGCGAAAATAAATATATCCAATAATTAAACTTCTACTCCTCGCCACGTGTCGGGAAAGGTCCGTGCATTCTAAGAATTAATGTGTGGAAGAGGATGTGTTTCTTTCCCCGCTGCTTCGACTCTTCTTCATTTCCTGCTTACTCGCTTTTTCCAACTTGTGTAATCGACATCAGTTTTTGTATCGATGCTATATCTGAGGAGCTGAAAAAAAAATAATTAAAAAAAATTTTAAATATTTGGCTACTAAATATTGAGCGCACTTGAATGAGGCGCGAAATGATGAGAGATGTAATCTCTTTGTCGATTATTTGAATGGAGATACGAAAATCTGCGGAAACCTTTGTTTATTCGAGAGATTACGGAGCTTTTAAGTTGTAGTTTTGCGATTTTTTTCGTTTTCCTGTTGAATTGATCCTCATCCTTCGACAACAGTAACGTCTCTGCTTATTAACAAAATATGAAGGCAAAAAACAAAATTATGTCTAAAGCTTTTATATCATTTTATGTTTTGCCTTTCTTCTAGTTGATGTACTTCTTGCCGTTGCATGTTTTTATTCATTGCATAAATTTCATTATTATAGATATTATGATTTTAAAAATTTGCTTTTAAAAACTGATTTTATATACAGGGTGTTCCATCCTGTATATATATGTTTGTGTAAATTGCAATTTTATAAATAATCAAATTACACGAACGAATTTATCTTTATTATTAATATTCAAAAAGTTTGTTCGCACAGGTTTTTTTCTCAATATAATATTTCGTTTTTCCAGTCCGAAATAATGCAACTGAGGTGGAGGAATACAGTGGCGGCGAAGCTTACGAGACAGGTCCAATGGAGTACGATGACGACGAGGATGACGAAATCGACCAACTCGAACAAGTGATGAAGCAGCTCGAGCCAAAGTATCGGCGCTACGCCAATTGGCGGATCTGAATGCTGCTTGAAATTGTCCTTTGCAGAAGATACCTAGAATGCTTGGCTCCAAGGACCATCGATTCCGTAGATACTTAATATTACATCCTCCATAGCTATATAAATTCTTGGTTCCACGAGATCCTGGTATCATTGATCCTTGATCGATTTTCTATTTTGTTTCTTTTTTATGTTTTCAAGTTCAAAAAATTCTTAGTTTCGTAAATTCTAATTTATCTAAATTTTTCGGTCTTTGTAAAATTTACTTTTAAAGACATACATTTTTTTGTAAATTGGGAAGATTAAGTTTGACAGATATTTGGAATAGGAATAACTCTTTTTCGATCAGCTTTTTGTTGGAAATACTTAAAATAATGTGTTCATCTGTACACAAGAAAATCTTGATAACACGCATTTTTGCAATCAGATTATAAATCCTTAATGTTATATCTCTTAGTCTCTATCTCATGGCATTTTAATATCTCCGGATCTTTGTTATACTAGATCTTCCGTCTTGAATTTGATAGAGCTCTGTTTTTACAAATCTCTATTTCACAAATCCTTGAAACTCTCAGAGCTCATTAGAGAGAAAATAAATGGAATTAAGATGCTTTAGCGTAGAGGAAGTATACATATACTTATATATATATATATATATATATGTATATATATATATATAATATATAAACGAGCATTATAAACTTAATTTTTGATTATAATAGGTGTCGAATAATGTCTCATGTGCTAGCTAGTTTCGTGTCTTTTTTTATTTCATGGACAACAAAAGAAGAGAAGAGGGATATGAAGGGAGAAAATAATAATTCAATAAAAGCTGAGAAGGAAGATTATGCAAATATATAGATAAGCGATCGATTCTAGTCTCGGAGACAATCGATTCATCAGAAAATTGTAAAATTTAATGTGCACCACTGTCTCATGCGACACGTAACGCGCTGGCATCGTGATCAATGTGAAAAAAGCCAGAGCTTCTTAAACTTACAAATCATGGGACACCAAAGATTAATAGTATTATTTCTTTGTTGTCCCTCGAGTCTCTAGAAAGATTTTTGTTTGAAGAAATACAAAGAGGTGTTCCATTGCGATCCTATTGAAGATGTTCTTTCAATTAGATGATGAAAATATTAAATTGGAGACAGTGGTTGTTTCAATATCGATACATTTCACACAATTAGTTTATAAAGATGACGTTAAAAATTAATTAATATTTGTCAAGTAAATGTATATACATTATAATTTATAAGAACATTGAAAGGGCATCTTGGGCGCGGACACCTTGTATATAAAATACAAGTAGTGTAAATTTTTTCAATGTAACTTTCTATACGATTAAATCTTACTTTTGTTGGATGAATTACACAGTGTGAAGTAGATATAATGAAAGAATAAATATTTGTCGCAATTAACTAACTACTAATCAATGTAGAGAATTATTAGTTATTATATATTTCCAGATTTTTTTGTGGAACAGTTTTGTGGAACATTGACCTAAGATACATGGCGATTATACTTTAAACGAAATACTTTAACGAATTATTACTTAAATGTACATCACTCTTAACTGAAAAACTATGGAAAACTTCCTGAATGCCTTGCATATATATAGTGTCATAGAAAATATGAGAATCAGTAACATAAGTCACTCTTGAAGGGGAAATGTGAAGTCGATTTCCGAAGAAAAATCTGCCAGTACAATTGAAGTATATAGTGGCATCTAAGATTAAAAATTAAGAGATGCAGCTAATCGAGCTTTAAGAGTGTAAATAGTAATAAAATTATTTTAATTAATTCATAATTAATTTGAAATCTTGTTTGTACATATTGTAATTTGGATTATATATATATATATACATCAAAATATTTAACGTTAAAAAAAAGGAGAGAATAAAAAAAAGTTGTTTGAAACTTAATTTTTTTTAATCGCAATATCGAACTTTTAGCTAATATGATTTCTACTACTGGTTATCATATTCTCTGAGATGTTCTATACATTTATATGTATATTTGTGTGCGTACGCGTGTGTATTGGTATGTAATGATGTGTATCAAACGAAGAAGGCGCGATCGAGAAATATTTACGGTTATTACAAGAAAAGATCGTGTTTTACATCACAGACGATAGATTTCGAAGACTCGAATCTCGAATGTTTCGTAAGAGAATCTAATTAAGCTCTAATAATATGAGATAAAGCTCTTGTTGATATTCATATATGTTAATATAATAAATAATAAAATAATTTATATTTTTATTATTTTTTTTATACACTTGGAACTTGTATAAAAGAATGAAACTCAATTTTTAGCTTAAGTTTATGTGCAGTAAAGATAAGAAATCTTTATCGCAATATATACTTGTGCATATATATGTATTTTTTTTAATAGACATCAAGCAGGTTTTTTTTTACATTTTTATATAAATATTTTTTACCTTTTGTAGGATTAAGATTTATTAAAAGATTAACTTTTTATCTTTTTGTTTTGCATTTTATTTATTAAGAATTGGAATATTGCAATTTTTTTAAGCAACTTGTGCTCTTTGATATCATATACATATGTTTCTCTTTTTAGTATCCTTGTTAAATATTAGAAACAGATTCGAGTCTCATCGGAAGTATCGTCGAAGTTATCGCGTTTAGGTAGCTCGAAATTCCCTGAAAATTGCGACTAAACACATCGAGATCTATTATTCTTATTATATATATGTATATTTATATATACAGAGTGGCTTATTTTAAATGATTTATTGATGTTTTTCGAAAATCAAGACTTCCAAAAAACATTTCTCGATAGAAGCTTTGGTTTTTGAGAAATATCAATGCGTCATTTAAAACGGGCCACTTTGTATATATACATATACATATACATCTTAAATTATATATATATCTCTCGTTTGTCGTTATTTACAATACAAATCTCGTTACAAATGTAAATATATATACATATGTATATGTACAGTATATATATTTGCCACGTTGCTGGTGGCTGATGTTAAAGTAGAATGAGATCGTCGCACCTGTGGTGACAATGTCGACGACAATTATAAACCTTCTTGTACCTGTCTCGCGCTGAGTAATAATTGCACGTGCAATTATAGCATTGTTTCTATTCCGCATCCCGCAATTTGTCGGACTCTAGTAAACGCAAGTTAACAAGCTAAGTTTTTGATATTTCTCTGAAATTCTGAGACCAAGTTAATAATGGGAGCGTTTATTCACGAATTTCGCGTCGACGTTTTCATTTTAGCAAATATTTTTCGTGAATCACTGACAAGCCTCTCTGGTAAATTAATTAATTTCTATATAGATAAAATGGATTTGATGAAAAACAAAATTATCTCGAAAGATCTCGTATATTGTGTGCAATTAGCTTAATTTTCCGCGTCCTACATTGCTAGAATTTTGTGAAATTAATTGCACTTGCACTTGCACTTATTTCCCAGTGAAATGCGAACATTAATCTTAAATCGTGATCACGAAATGATTACGAATGTTGTGACTCAGACCGAAATTGTACAAAGTGTGAAATCGTACAAAATCAAAAGACGATCCTTCTGCCCTTTCGTTGTTCCCGAGGTAAAATATACGTTTGAATAAGATAGAAAAATATATTTAAAGCATGTCAAAGAGAAATTTTTTGGCAGTCTTTCTATTTGCGTGTATTTTAATAATATACAATTATATTATTATATATCGGGAAGGAGAAAGGGTTGAGATTTTGTCTACTCTCGCGTCTGTAATGAATCTTCTATCAATTCTTCGACTACTGTTCGACGAAAAAGCCATAATAGCATTTTGCTAAAGCGAAAAGTTTCAAGAGACGAAACGATTTTTGGAAATTTACACATGTTTTTTTAGGAGACATTATATTTGCTTTCATTCAGATTATGGCTTTACCGCGCATAGATATTCGAAAGAAGTAGTAAACTCGTCAATCACTGACGTTAAACCTCTCGCAATATATGATTTCGTGAAAAATATTTTTTAGAGATGTAGAAATTACCGATAAATAAGTCGATTTAATTGATAGAATGATTCAAAATTCTTTCTTATGACGAATGAGCTGCCTTTTTGCGGGTATATCTGTTTTTTTTTTAAATCAAGATCTATTTGGGACTTTGTTTTTTTTTTAGACGGGTGACTTGCTTGCGAGTCTCTTGTTGCTGTTAAAGGGGAGAATACTGTTTGAAGAGAACTCTGGGAACAACATTAACAATTGGTTTCCTAGATTACTTGGTATACGTGTGTGTGTATGTGTGTGGATATTAAATGAAATATGTAAATAATTATTGCACAGAATGACACGTTCTAAGAACGTTCTGCAGATAAAAAAAAGTAGTATATAAAAAACAAAAATTATATAAATTAACGTACATACATACGTGTATACATATATATATATATATATATATATATATATATATATATATATATATTTATTATATATAATTTATTTATTATATATATATATATATATAATGTATACATACATACACAATATATATATGTATGTATATGAAACAAATTGAGTTTGAAAGATTTTACTGAATCGACGTACAAGAGAAAATAAAAATGATTTAATTATAATAATCTCCGAATTTTATTCTATCAGCGTTATCTACACGTTTTTATTATCTTTAATTTATTCAACTGCTGAAGATGATTCTCTGATTTTCAATTTAAATAAACATTGATAATGATTTTTCTTTACATATCAGATATCAGATAAAACTCACAATCGCATTTTGCGAACAATGCGTAAAAATAATGTAGTATCAGTAATGCGTTAATCAATGCAGATTTTGTTCCTATTTTATCCCCGTGTATTATTTATTATATATGTAATATTTCTCTCATTTTGTAGTTGGCTACACGAAATTATGAATCAAAGATTTTTTTCTTTTAAATCAATAATTTAGAGTAATTAAAATCATGCTTTTTGTATAAAAAAAAGCTATATATATATTTCTACAAATTAAAGAAAAGATTATATTTTCATTGAGGAAACATCAGCTCTGAGTGACATCCCTGTTTTTACGTATATGTTTATTAAAGCTTCCTCAATACAATTCATTAATCATTTGCACAACCTTACATTTCCCTCGGGGCAGGCGAGTAATAAAGGATAAACTGCATCTTTTCGTCCGAAAATCCGACAGGAGATGCTGTTCGTTCATTTTTTTTTTAATTTCACAACCTTTTCGCTCCCTTGTTACGTGGAGCACACGTCGTTCTTCGCAAACTGTTGTTTTCCCGATTTTCCACGCGAAATTACAATGCCGGCTTTGGAAGATTATCGCTCTCTCTCTGTCATCGACGACGCGATGTGTAATATAATTATATATAAAATAGAACATTTCGGAAATAACGCGCGCATTCACAGATCTGTACAACCGAAAAATTATACACATAATCACCGCGTCTCGTATTTATATATATATATATATATATACTCGTTACTTTATATGTATATAATATATATCTCTCTATATGCACCTATATAAATGTACATATACTGTATCAATTCTGTGTGTATACTTAATAATTAATACGCTTACACAGCGCACTACGCGGATGAGTATTTAGGACAACGCGACTGATCGTGCGTGCGAATGTGGATTATAATAGATTCTGAATAGATCCGATCTTGTGCGGATAATAACGAATCAA
This sequence comes from Anoplolepis gracilipes, assembly GCF_047496725.1. Taxonomy (NCBI): domain Eukaryota; kingdom Metazoa; phylum Arthropoda; class Insecta; order Hymenoptera; family Formicidae; genus Anoplolepis; species Anoplolepis gracilipes. Next base: position 10,902,031 of record NC_132971.1, on the reverse strand, counting down.
CTTTAGTCCTTCATCTTTCAATGATCTCTATAAGTAGGTCTTTAGAATGTACAGATTTGCGAAGAAAAATCCTCAAAATTTACGTGGATCTTTTGAAGGAACTTTTAATCTGGACGTTTGCTTTAAAAAAAAATTTTTTGAAGAATTCACGAGCTATCTATTAAAAATTGAAAGTTTAATTTCGAATTATTGGATCTTGGAAGATCGTTGAAATTCCACGAGCAATTTTATTCAATATAAACATCCTTAAAATTTTTAAAGATCGTTGGTTTCGCATATTTTTTTTCGATTCACGGTTCGATTTTCTTTTTTACAGCATTATATGACTTTTAATTCCTACAGAGATCCTGCAATTTTGTTAGATTTTTGCTACATTCTGTGGATTTTTGAACTTATAGCTCTACGTAGAAAAGTAGAGAGAAAGAGAGAGAGAGAGAGAGAGAGAGAGAGAGAGAGAGAGAGAGAGAGAGAGAGAGAGAGAGAGAGAGAGAGAGAGAGAGAGAGAGAGAGAGAGAGAGAGAGAGAGAGAGAGAGAGAGAGAGAGAGAGAGAGAGAGAGAGAGAGAGAGAGAGAGAGAGAGAGAGAGAGAGAGAGAAATCGCGATTAGACAATAGCTGTACCGATAGATATTGCAAAAGAATAAAATTTGCATTACGCGCAATGACGAGACAAGACTAACATGACAAGAAAAGATTCTAGATTCAACAAATTTGTCGCGTCATATCGTCGATGTGTTTGCTTAATAATCAATCAACGAATGTTTATTTTTTTCCCTAGTCGAGAGGAGTACTCGTGCGATCTTCCGGCCAATCGATGGCACATACACAGTAATATATCTAAGCCCTTGCTTATATGCACATAAAAAAGGTCTTAGATTTTCTCTCTCGTTACACACAAAAGCACCATTACGTTATTCTAGTCCACAAACAAATACAAGAGAATGAGATAACGAAGAGATGGTTCATTATTTTTTATGAAGTCTTTCGTGTACAAAAAGTACGTTTTTTATACGTACTTTTCTTATAATATTGCGTGGGTGTCTTTTTATATAATCTGTTTTAGTTATAAGCTAGATTTAAATTTTCGATAATCGTAAATCATGGAATTTTCGATTCCGCGAATTCTTAGCATTAATTAATTCATTAATCTACAAATTCTTAATTTTTTAGATCCTATATTCTTCACACACAGATGTCTTCTTTACGTATTCAGAGCTTTACGTACATTTAAATTTATAAAAATGAAACTTAATTATTTATATTAAATTTTGCTTTTTCGTTAAAAATTGTCCGATTCATAGATGTTTATATTCTCATATTACTCTTGAACTTCATATAAAATAATAGGATCCCTACCTTATCCCATTTACATGCTTCTGTGATGATTACTAAGCACGTCGATATCGATATCGTTACAACACTCACATTATCTATACATTTTGATTGATATTTAATACCATAATCATGATCTGTGATCAAAAACAGCCTATTGAGCGTATGTTTTTTTCAATTAGTTATAAAAGTTTGCGACACGCGAGTTTGAAATTCTTTCTCTGCGCAAGTACATTTCTTTTTTCGGAAAAAATTTTCAATCTTCTCTACTTCTCCTAGAAACTTTTCTTTACTTCTTCTCCCCCTTCCTCTTACTTATGATAAATAATATATTATTATATTTAGGACGTTTTCACATTCATTCACTAATCAGTTTTGGCATAGGAACCTTGTTAACATACACATCATCGTTGAGCTCCGTCTCTCTAATCAACAATTCTAATACTGTTCGTTCAGCTGATACAGATACGCGCGTGATTGATTTCATCATCTTGCGGGTATAGTTGCCACGAATGTTCTACGAGGCGAGATCAATATTCGTCTCGTAAAATATCTCTACAAAAATGTATATAAAGTTCGAATTAATACGTAATTACAGATTGTTGTATATACAAACGTGTATACAGTCTCGTCATGGAATGATATACGACAATATATTATATTTAGATTAAATAATCTTACGATTTCGGTTTTTCTCCTCTTATAACTATGTTACGTAATAATAGGGTTTAACAAATAATGATAAAAAAAAGATTTATCCATTTACAGACCCATGATACGATATTTGTGTATCAATACACACACATATAAATTCTTAGATACCGAGAATTCGCACATTTTTCGGTATGCGCTTCTCCAGAGTGATAGATGCACTCGTATTTGGATCCGTAAGATGATTTCACGATTCGTTACATATTTTTAAACATCTTGGATTTTACCTACGATTCCGGTTTTTTGTTTTCGAAGATCTCCGGATTCGTGAATGCAATATAAAAATGTAATATAAAATTCGCGCGCGGCGTAATATTAATTAATCTAATTAATAAAAATTAATTAGAATTATTTTACACGCCTGTATTCGATATATTCTATGTATTTATCGTGTGGGAAAAGCTTCCATAGATCCGATATCGCTGTCCCTGTTGCCAATTTTAATAATGCGCGTGTGCGATGAGATCAATAAAAGAAAACAGTTTCCACACAGAAGCGATAAAATTATGTGTGATGTATCGGAAATATTACGATTATAGCAAAGTATATATATATTTCGTTAAAATTTACGTTATAATCCAATTATGTTATATCTCATTTGTTATCTTTAACGTGTTAAAACTGCGTCCTAAAAGGAGAAATTTGTCCGTTAAATCTGATATATAATTTCCTAAGGTTATTAATTAAACCCAGGCTCTACTATAGTTATCTTAATTCATAATAAAATGCACTCAAACATCGGAGACCCTCAACGATGTCCCGGAGGAGTTCAACGAAAAGATCGGTGCTTGTGATGTGGAACTCGAAGATTGTCGAGATCGAGATTCCACTGTGACGCGGGCTCAGTTCGTCGCGTGGCTATTTCTACGCCTAAGGAACACTCGGCTATTGACAGGGTAGACTCGGGTCAAGAGTATGAGTGAACTGCCCAGGGCCAGTTTAACGGGTGCTTGGCGGCCGCCGGGTAACCTAATGAACACCGTGGCGACAGCAGCGACGCTGTCATCGGTGGGCTCGACGGCGACCGGTCTCACGTCGCTGTGGAAGTTGACGTGCTTGCCACGTCTGCCCTTGCGCTGCGGCGAGCTCGGGCTGCACTCGCCGCCATCCCGGTCATAGATTATCGTCGCCGAGGCGAACGGTCGCTTCGCCATGTGCAGCATCTCGACGACGTGGCGACGCCGGGCGCGGCGCACGTCTGCCGCCTGTTTCGTCTTCCATGCGACCACGCATGCCGCCAAAAATAGGAAGAAGCAGGAAAAGAAACACGAGAAAAAGACGAACAGATCGATGTGCAACTGATCCTGCCGAAAGAAGATCATCCCATAAGCGGCACGGCCGTTTAGTTCCGGATTCGACGGCTCAATTGCTCGTAGGGCGATGTGAAACTTGGTCTGGCCGAGCTCGTGTTTATCCTGTGGTAATGTCAGCACCAGTCGATTCGTTAGATTACGTATCACCAGGAACGTGTTTCGTCGGTCGATCGTCAAGAAGGTGGCCAAGTTCTCCGCGTAGCGCTCCATCACGAAATACTGAGGTCCTGTATTCCATGTCGGTTCCGTGGTGGTGCCATTTATCGCGCCGAAACCATGAGAGTGAAACTCGACGATCCGGAGCTTGCTGTTGGACTGTTCATCCATCCAGGTGTCGGAATGATCGGGCCGCCACCTGAATCTGCTGTCCAGCTCAACCTACGAGTATTAGGGACAGTGCTTGAACTTTCTTTGATGAAAAAGTAATAGATAAGTTATAGATAAATAGAGGTGATAGTAAAAAATGGAAAAATTTAATTCGACGAAATTGATATTAATTTTTACTGGAAAAATATCAAGGAAAAGCTTAAATAAGAGAAAATATTGTACGTCTTGATATCCGGTCGATGAGTTCAAAGTGACGACAAAGGAGTCGTCCCGAGGACTTAAAAACAAATCCAAGGCGCCTTGAGTGACATCCACCATAACTCTGATGTCTACGTTCATAAATCGGGGCTGCACCATATAGAAAACAGTCTGGCCGGGATTCAAGGGTTTTGGTTTCATCTTGCACTCGTCTGAAATAAGACAACAGTATGTATTAGCGTAATCTTCCACACGGTTGTTAAAATGATGCAGGATATCAAACACGATTCTTTTGTGTCAATTATATTATTATTTATCGTTACACAAACAACCCTAGTCTCTCGGTCTTGTGTTTTCTATTGTTATTACCTATCAATTTCGAGTCAAAGCACATTTTGTTGTCAACTGTGACGGTCTTGTAGCACTGATGGCCCATCGTCGGCGTGCCGGCGTAATTCTCCCTGCACTTGCTGCACTGCACCTTCCAGCATGGCGTGCCGCCCGTGTTCGTGCCTTTCATGGGACCCCCGATGCAGGACGGCTCACTTTCCGTATTGTTACCGCAATTGCACTTCTCGCCAGTCACGGGATCGCACGTGAAGCCGTGACCGTGGCATTCGCACGCTCGACACACGTCGCGTAGATCCTCCGTGCCACGGAAATAACCGGTCATGCACTCACCGCACTTGTCGCCCTTGGTGTTGTTTCCGCAATTGATGCATTTGGCCTTGGCCACAGGTCCCTCGCCTAGTTGCTTGCTTAACAGCTCATACGGCATCTTACCCACCGAAAGCGGGTCGGGCACGGTCATGCTGTCGTTGATACAGATCGACGTGTGTCCGTTGCAGTACTCGAGACACGGCACGCACTGACCATTGTCCGCGGGGTTACCGACGAACAGCGGCATGCATTTCTCGCATTGAGGTCCCATTGTGTTATTATGGCACTTTGTGCACTCATCGAGCTTATCCGGGCCCAAGCAGTCGCTGTGACCGTTGCACTGGCACTGGATGGAACAGTTGGCGCCCACGTAGCCAAAATCGCAACGACACGAGTCTGGTTCCACGCATGTCCCTCTCACGCAACCCTGCGTGCACATTGGCACACAGATCTTTTTACCGAAATCGCTGCCCCAGGAAGCTTCGGTCTTGTATCCGTCTCCGCATTTGCATTCGAAACCCTCCTCCAGATCGAAACACTTCTCGCTCTTCGGTGAACAGGTGTGATGTCCGTTTTCGCATTCGTTCTCCGGCGGGCAGCGGACATAGTGCCATGAAAACTCTGGTGTCGTGTGATTAGGTAATGGAAACGATAACGTGATGTTGTTGTCTTGCTGTTTTAGAGAATCGGGATGTAATGTTGTGGTGGTCGGCGCTTCGGTTCCCGGGAAATGTTGATGATAAAGCATTTCGCAGGTACCGCCTGCTGGATGATCGGTCGGGGCTTCGAGTGATCCTTCCGTGCATATCCCTTGACCGGTTACGTCAGCAGAGTCGAGGGAGCACCAGCCGCAGTGCGAGTGCTTCAGACAGGTGCTGCATTGCTTGAAAACCGAACACGGTTCTGGACAATGGTCCATGTCCGCGCTACGCAATACTAAACCACAAACACCGCCGGCGCAGTAGAGTGGCTGGTACGACGGTGAGATGCATTCGTTTAATCGTGTGGACCATCTACATTCGCTCCATCCGCCTTCGGCGCCGGTACCCTTCAAGCAGCTCCTGCAGTCTTTGTGCTCGGAACACCTTCTCCCGCATTGCGTGCTGCTCATTTTTATACTGGATCGCTCAAAGATATTGTCCGATACGCAGTTCCAGTCGTAGACGGGTTCTCCTGTCAATTTCGGTCCCAGCTCGGTCTTCAGTACTTGCCTCGTCCACACGCAATCGCCGAGACTGTTGCATTTCTCGCAGTCGCTTGCCGGACACTTGCGTTCCTTGCATTGATTCACATTGGTGACCGACATGGTACATGATAATTTATCCAGTCCTTGCGTCTGTTCGTCGCAGTCTCGATCAAACGGAATGCATTTGGACGAAACACCATGCGGACAGTTGGTGCACCATTTGCAAACTAGCTTGTCTTCTTTGTAGTACGGCCATTCTGCCAAACATTCTGTGCAAGTCTTGAAGCTCTGACACTTTCTGCTAACCATCCAGTCCGAGTTGCAGAATATTCCGTTCGATCGTTGCGCTTGAGTGACGTTGATGTCACATTTGTCGTCACGGTTGCTCGAAATCTCGTTCGAAAAGCAAAATGAGTCGTTGATGCCGACAATGGTGGTAACGGCGCAAAATGAGCAACCAAAATATTTTCTGCATGTAATCTTGTCTGTCCACAGCTTGCATAGATCCTCCGGTATGCTGATCAACGTGACATGACTTTTTATACCGCCATCGAAGCCGCCAACGACGTAAATGGCATTCGACTCTGGATCGGCGTGGGTCATCGCGTGAGCGTAGGCCGGCGGTGGTGGACTGCCGATCGTTTCCATATCTCTTGTTATCAAACGTATCCATAGATTGCATGAATACTTGTACGCTATCAGCGAGTCCGAGGTGTTGTGAGGATTTTGTCGGCCGCCGAATATCACCATGTATTCATCCGTCGTGACCGCGGAATGCAAAAATCTAGCTTGCGGCAAGCTGGTGCCATCGGTAAAATCGTCCTCAAACGGTGGCAGTACGGACCACGTTCGTGTCTTGTAATTCAGGGCGTACAACTTGTTCGAAATGAAAGTTCTGTTCACTGCGTATATGTAACCACCAAAGACATAGAAGCTATCTGATTTGCCGTGATACACTGTAGAATGACCGTAAACACCCAGAGGTCCATTCCCGTCGGTATTGACCGTGTCCCAAGTCTCCGTTTCAAGATTAAATTCCCAAACAGTATCCAGGTATCCGTACTTGGGGCTGAAACCACCGATCAGAATCAAACTTTCCGATTCTCCATCTCTGCGTAGAGTCAGCGTATGACCAGCCAACGGTAACGGCTCCTTTTTCGATTCGTCCTGTACGATCTGACTCCATCGTTGATTCTGCAGACTAAACTTCCAAAAGTCGTTGAGAGTGTTATTCGACAGTCCTTGCACATCCTCGTCCTTCATCGATAAACCGCCATATACGTAGATTTGCTGCCTACTGTGCACGATTTCGGCGGCGTGGAAGTAGCGGCCCTGTGGCATGGACGCCTCTGAAGTAGACTCGACCGTCACCGGCATCCACGTGTTGTTTTTCGTATCGAAGAGCCTGATGTCGTTCAAGGGTCCGTGGCTAAGCGAATAGCCGCCAAACATCCATAGACTGCCGCGTCGATCGGCCACCAGACTATGGCCGAAGCGCGGTAGTGTTTTCCTCAAATGATCCAAATGATCGGCTAAATATTCCGAGTTGAATAGCTCCGTGAAGATTAATTGATAATCCTTGAGCGGGATGGAACAGTCGCGGCCACCGTAGTCCGATATGCAAACGCAGCGGCCGTATCCTTTGTCGCAGACACCGCGTTTTTTCGAGGCGGTACAGTTGTTTGGACATATCTCCACGTCGCAATTGATGCCGACATATCCGGACTTGCAGAGGCAGTTGCCGCTTCGACACTCGCGATTTCCCGGACAATTATTGCATGTCATCACCACGTAGCTTGCATTGAAACCCTCGACCTCATCTAATTGTTTGTAATGCACTGTCAAAAAACCGGATTTAGCTTCTACCGTCACTGGATAGTCAGTGCTCTCCGTACAGTACACACCCAGTAATTGGCTCTGGTGACCACCGGTGGATGAGACAAACTCTGGCAGACCGTCATACACGTACACGCTGTTTTCCTGGCAGCTCACGTTGATATCGTCGTGAATGGTGAATTGTATCACGCTCTGAATCGCTGGTGTAGTCGCGTCTGACGAAAGATTCGTCTCGGGACTGACGATCCAGAGACACTCCCTTGTCGGCGAGTCGCCCGCGTGGCTTCCCCAGAGCGAGGATTGCGAATGTCGGCTACCGAGACCCTGCTTGCCATTTCCTACGCCACCTAGCATACCTCGTGACATACAGCCGTAATAACACATTCCGCCGTCACGTGGATCGCCATAGTAGCCGCGCTTACAACGATGGCACTTGTCACCCTCAGTGTTATCACGGCAGAAGCACATCCCGGTCTGTCGATCGCATACGCCGAGCTCAATGTCACCGTGTCCGTTGCAATCACATTCGCGGCATCCCAACGGCATCGTCGCGTTTCCGTAGCTGCCTGCTTTGCACTCCTCGCAGTAGCGTCCGATCGTCCAGTCTTGACATTCATCGCAGATACCTGGTCCCTAGAAATTTAAAAATTCAAATGTTTGCACATCCGATAGGACAACATTTATAAAATTATACGATGAAATCTTGCATAAAATTTATGATTTGTAATTATATAGATATATTTTTTTGAAAAATAAATATAAAAATATTGATCTTTTAGAAAATATTGATAACTGTTTGCGCAATTAATATGTAAATAGTATTTCAGCAAAACTAACAATATAGCGAATTATCTTAGTAGTATATTTGCATAAGAAATTTAGAAAAAATTCAACTAAGAAAAATATTAGCTATATATTATGCTACGTAATTAAAAAAAAAATTAGCTACATTATGTTTAAACATGTAGAAATACAATTGTGCATAAAGGAAAGTCAAATTAATCCATATGTGTGCTTACAAAAATACATAATTATTTCTAAATTGTAATATAGAAATATTGCAATATAAAATATTAATTTTAAATAAAGACTCGGAACGATTTTCATGTCAATCGAATTTTTGGAAACTCTTTGTTGAACATTTGAGATTTCAAATAATCTGGTAACGTGATGTCTTGACCACGTTCTGACTTGTTTATGTTACTGACATCTCATTCATTATACTTTTACAAGAATTATATCTGCCAAGTGAGTGTGTGACAAAAAATTAAAGTTTTTGTAATAAAGTATGCCATACATTAAGAATTTGAACGTGATATTTACAAGTTATCCTGAAACGTTAGTCTTACTTTTCAAACAACATAACATAATATATATATATATATATATATTTAATATTTCTTTTAAACAAAATTGTTATTAGTTAACTTGTTTCCATAAATTTTTTTCTTATTTAAATTAGCGTATTAATCTAATTTATTAATTATAACATTACAAATATTTTGTCTGAAAATGCTGTAAATATTGTAAACTGTTTTGTTATATTGCACAAATATTGAAAGCTATAATTTTATATTTTTCACATTTTTAACTATTGAAATAATTATAAAATATTTATACACTAAATTGAATTGGTCTAATTTTTGATAAATGTTATTTACAAAATTTTATTTCATGTCGAATTATTTTAGTGCAATTATTGAGAAATTTTTCGTTAAATCACGATGCTATTATTGTGTAATGTTTCCATAATTTGCCTATCGGAGGCATGTATATGTTATACATATGTGTACAATCTTTGTGTTTACCTGCATGCACGTGGAGTGATTGTAACAGCCGCAGTTAGTCCGACAGTCCGGTCCGGTCCAGCCAAGGTTGCATTCACACTTGTAATCCGGTGCTTCGCTGCAATATCCGTTGACACATCTTTCGTAACAAGTTTTGGTACAGTTCTCCTTGCCGTCACCGTTAAAACCGCGCTTGCATTGACAGCTGAAGCTGCCGTGCGTATTGGTGCAAAGTGCGTCGGAATGACAATCGTGAAGGCCGAGATCGCATTCGTCTACGTCGGGACATTGCGCGTACGCCCAGCCAGATTCATCTGCTTTTAGACTACTGTTTCGATCCTCATTGATAACTGCACTACAGTTGACATGTGGCTGATTGAAATCACCCTGCACGCACACGCCGGTAATGGGATTTTCCAGGCTGTAGCACCATCCACAACTGAGCGAGTGTAAGCAACTGGAACAGTTTGAGTGCCGACTGCAGCTCTTGCACTGATCGTTGCCGGTCAACGACGAGCTGCGTGATGTGACGCCCATTAGACCTGCCTGATCCATCCATTCTCGGCATAGGCCGAATTGATACTCGGACGTGTACACGGAAAAGGAGAAGCATTCGCGCGTGGCCTCACACCATACACATCTACCGCGCTCGTCTAGGCACTGAGTACAGTTGAAGCGTTGTCGACACGGAATTGGGCATTGCTCTAGACTCACCACAGCGTTTGGCAATCGACCGATCCGCGCGCATTTTGCCTCCTCCGTCCACCATTCACACAGTTTAGTACCCACACACGACTCGCAGGAGATGTAGTTGGAGCAGTTGGCGCACGTCGATGGTGTAATCGTCAAGTAATGCCACTCGCGTATCGGTTCGCCGCGCTCGTCCCAGTCCACATCCGCCGCACAGCTTTCTGTCTCGTTAGCCGAGCGCGGTAGACACTGATGAGTGATGTCGCACCAACCACATGAGGAATCTGTCAAACAATGTAGGCAGTTGCCGTATTGATGACAAGAACCGTTTTGATATGGCTCTAGGTATTCAAATGTAAAGACTTTCGGATTTTCCGTCTTCTTATTGTGTGTGATCTCCATTTTGCTCGCATGAGCATAGCTTGCGGTCACCATTCTTTTCGATTCAAAATCCAACAGGTAACGGCCTGGTTGTAACTCCATTGGATGTCCATCTGCCCACTTTATTGGTATATATTGTGATGTTTCCGCAGTTAAATTGGCGACTAGTTCCTGAATATAAGTTAAATTATTTTATAGATAATTTAATTATAATAAAATTTAAGAAAAAAATGATTAAATTCGTTCTCGATCAGTGTTATGCAATAAGAATATTTCAATTTGTAAATAATTTGTAATAAATCCTATTGTTTTATTATATATAAATAAAATTTATGTGAAATTACAATTGTGTGTTTTAATATTTTTCAGAAGATATCTCTTTTATAATTTGTTAATGCAATTAAATGCCAAGTGGTAAATATAACTCACCAGTTTATCGGGATCATCATTTCGTGATACACGAAGTGTCGCGCTATTGTAACCGACGCAGATCTTTAACTGCTCTGCCGCGCTGTCCCAAAAATAATTCGGTGGTCTGAGAAAGCCAGTCAGCCTGGCGATCATCTCGCCACCTAACGCTGCCTCTGTTTTTGCGCCTTGCATGGATGGCATAAAATCGACCGTGGTCGCGTTTACTATGGCAACCGAGTCGGGCTGACTGAAATTCACCGGCGGCTTATATTTAAGGAAAGTCAGACCCGGTCTCTTGTCCATCTCCCGGCACTCCTCGACTTTTGTGATCTCCGTGCCTTTCGAACCCCACCAGCCTGGTATCTGTGAGGGTGTGTCGTCTCGCAAGCCGCATACTCCATAATTATCGTCCTTGTGATGGCAACGAGCGTTCTGGACGCACCACGTGCACGTACCCAGGTTAAGCTTGTTCGAGACGGATTTTCTGCCGCGAAAGTTTGTGCCCCAGCCACCGCCAGGTTGACCATGTATCAGACAGGAATGACAGTCACCCAAAGCGGGACAAACCCCTGGACAACGCGTCGTCTGCAGATTCGTCGTGCAATTGCTACCTATCGTCCGACCATAACATATCTGCAAAGTGTCATAAAAAAATTTTATAAAAATGTGGAAAAGGAATGAAGAATATTTCAGGAGAAGATTGATAAATAAGGAATACCTCGTCCGCGGAACACCAGCCGCATTCGGGATTTGCCGCGCATTCCATCAGACTCTTGTGTCTCGAGCAAATTTGTTCCGGTTCGATATAGTCCTCATCTCCTGGCGCCAACATGGGCGGCAAAGTGTACGCAAGAAGATCGGCATTTACGTTGCCGTGATATCCACCAACAAGTAACAGGATATTTCCATTACGTACATCCGCCGCGTGTGCAAATACGCCCTGCTGTTTAGGATAACGGGAATCTAAAAAGTGGGAATATTATTAAATATATCAAACACATTTAAATCAATATAAACAAATAAATTTATACATCGAATTAATTAAAAGCGTGTTTTACCTTTATCGTTTAAGCCTAGCACATCGTGGCTCACCCAGGCGTGACAACCGAGATGATAAAGATACATCTGATTGTCATAACAGATTTCCTCTTTGTTATGTCTATGAGAATATCCGCCGAATACTACCAGATAATTTCCTGTCGAAAGAATATAGCAATAATTGTTGTGTGCATCTTAAACTTAAAAAAAATGCAAGATAATACGAATCTATAAATAAAAATGTATACATTGTTATATTTTAGTAATTTTATATTAAACAAGTGTAATATTATAAAGAATATTTGTATAATAATAGATCTATAAATTACCTATTATATTACACGTGTGGAACGCGCGTTCTCTCGGCACGTACGTGTCTCGCAAATGGGCCCTCGGATAATGAATTTCAGACCAGACCTTCCTGTCCAGTTGAAAGACAAACATTCGATCTGACAATTTGCTGAAACGGGCGACGCTGGCAACCACGCCGCCATATACCAGCAAGGAATTAGTAGCACGATGATACACAGTTGAGTGTGCCACCACGCGCACGTCGAGTTCTTTACCACCTCGAGGTCGCATTTCTATCCATTTCTCGCTGGTTGCCGTAGGATCCGCTATAATCGTATTAACATTCTTTAATGTTAATATATATTAATGTTAATATTCTTTAATGCTAATTGTGTCTTTCCAACTACGTGTTTTCATCTAAACATTTTTTTGCAAATCTTGATTTGTAAAATTTCAAAGTTCCAACAAAAGTAATATTGCAGAAAACATTTTTATAATATATATCGAAAAATCTCTTCAGTTTATGTTATTTAAGCATTATTTATGAGTTACATTATATGAATATAAATTGTTAAAATATACATTCTTTGAATTATTCTTCCATTTTGATAAACTTACATAAATGTAATTTGATTTTATAAAGTCTGGATGAAAATTCTCCATCAATAGTGCTGCCTCCGAACAAGTAAATATAGTCACCCGCCAAGGTTAGAGTATGTCTTGTGAGTCTGGGCGGGTAGAAGGGAGAGTTTTTAGCACGTAAAGTCCATACACGCTTGTGTACATTGTAATGCCACAGTTCATTCGATACAGAACCGTCTTCCTCTGATACTTTTCCTCCATAGATTACAAAACCATCTAAAAATATATAAAAAGATTTCGTTTATTAATTGTTAATATAATATTAGCATTAATATAACATTATATATATATATATATATATATTAGTCAAAAGTACACAATTATAATGGTAAACCATAACAAAGTAAACTAATTTTTAAATAAAAATTTTTCTTTCAATTTTGTCATTGGTATGTTAATAAGTATAAATAAAATTGTTTTCAGAATGATTTTTTTCTCTAGCAACTTGAACTGAGAAATATATATTTGCAAAAATATGTCAAAAGTTTATATTTTGCAAATTCAATTTTTATGTACAAAAAAAGAAAAAAAAAGTAAGAATTCATCTCTCTTTCTGTTATTTTACTTTATACTGATTAGCGATACAAAACACAATAAAATTTGAATATGTTAATTTGCAGGCATTAAGTCACTCTGTGCTCTCTCTTTTAATTTAGTATAAATTATCAGCAAATGCTATGTCAACAGACCTTGATATTTACACGCAGCATGACCATATCGAGGACCCGGTTTGGGTAAATCGTCAATGGTGGGTTCCGTAACTTCCTCTTTCACTGACTCGCTTGTAGTTAATTTTGAATCTACAAATTCTTGCATAAATATATTATCCTCAGCGGATCCCGCTACCACCTGCTCCTCCCATTTCGCGTTGTCATTTTGTACGTCCGTCGTATCATGATCTCGATATAAGTTTTCCAAGTTTCTGCGGTATCTATAACACAAACATGCAATAGTAATTTATAAGTCTAACCATATAAATAGAATATTAAATAATATTAAATATTCTGCAGATTCATAGAAAAAAAAAAAAAAAAAAAACAAAACTTTATAATAAAAGGCTGTTCCTCAGAAAACATTTCAATTATACTTGTGACTTGATTAAATGTCTAATTAAAAAATATAATTTTTTCTTCATATAACTTATTAGTTTTTATATCTTTATATGAACAAAATGTAAAAACCATAAAATATTTTCGAATTGTATAAAGATAATTTTAAACGAATTAAATTAATAAGTGATCTATCACTTACTACCTTGTCGACATTTGCGAATATCGCGATCTTATATTTCGCGGATGCTTTCTCCTGAGATTGTCGTTCCTATCAATCCTAATGGTGCTTCTACTCTTTTCGTTCTCTTTAGGCATATTCCTAAATTCTCGTGTGCTGTGATTGCCATTAGTTCGATCGAGCAAACTGAAAGTATTATTATCTTTGATGCTGTAGAGAACCTTCCAAATTAAAGATGACGTCGGTAGGCCGTATATCTCTTTGGCGCCGGGATTGCGTAATTCGGTAGCGATCAACATAGGATCCAGATATTCGGCTGATGCAGCACTTTCTACGAATGTCGGGAAAATCAGTATGTTGTAATATAAAATTATTATAATTGCTCTTTTGTACACATATTCTGTACATACATCAGTAAGAACAATAAGAGTATTATTTAGAATATACAAGTTTTATGTATTTTACCTTTATATTTTTACACAATAAAATATTATATGATAAAATAAAATTAATTTTTCCACAACATTAATTTGTTAAAAATTTTAATGTTATAATATTCAAGATAGAGATGAGTATAAATATCATATTTTGCATTATAATTATTTATAATACATATATGCATGCAGAAAATATAACAAAGATGAGATAAGAAAATGTGTGTATTTATAATAAATTATATAAAAAAATAATGAATTAACTTAAAATTCTTTTACATAAAATTTCCGTTATTGGTTTTTACACTTACCTAATACATTTCCATATTCATCTTCCCATTGGCTTGTGCTAAATCTGTACACTTCCAAGTCGCTGAGAATATAATTAAGATCGTAGCCACCGAAAACGTAAAGTGAGTCCGTTTCTTGAACGTAGACTGCCGTATGAGCTGCACGTGGTCTTAATCCACCTTCTGAATGAGAGAGCCAATGCCATCTGTATAAGTAATTAGACTATCATAAACTTTTAATTCATATATTCTTCTCCATTATTCGATATAAATGTAACGTAAAATATTAAAAAGAACGTAATTATACATATATATATATATAACTTTTATTATCATTACATAACAATAAAAATAGAAATATGCTCGCAATTTCGAAAAAAACGTACCGATTTCCTTCTGGATGCGTTTTATGCAACGAACAAGATTGCCCGGAATATCCACTGTTGCATTCGCATCTTTTTAAGCCGCAAATACCGGCGCCACTGCAATTGTTTGGACAGAGCGCTCGAGAGCAGTCTTTGCCTACCCAATCGTTTTCACAGAAGCATGTATTATTGATGCACTTTCCATGATGAGTGCAATTGTTTGGGCAATCCGTGACTGAAAACTCTGCGTGAAAGCCATCTAGGACGTAGTTTGTGTCACTATATAACAATATCAACATCTGCAAAGAAAAATATAATGTCATAACATCTCACAGTAACAATGCTACTTTATATTTTTTTATATTCATTGTTATAACTAAATTTTAGTAGTCTATATATTATAATTGAATTATATAATACTTTATTATATATATAACACTTTATTATCTTTTTGTATCTCTAAAATTACATATTATGAAAATTTATAATACTTTTTGTTTGCTTCATGTAACATAAGATTGATTAATAATGTTATTAATAAGATGCTATAAAACTTGAATCCTACAATATTATTAATGTGTAGGATATGTACTTACATAACCGGACGATGATGTCACTTGTTGCGGCTCTGTTTTGCCACTAAAGCTACCTAGAAGCGGGGAACGAAAGGAATCTCCATCGTAAACAAACACATAGTCATAGCTGCACTCTGTACCCATAGTTCGAAAACTCAATGTAATAAATTGGCGACTATGATTAGCTGCAACAAGAAAAGCAAGTTATATAAACTTCAAAAAAATTTTTGCTATAAAACATTGTCGTATGATTTTATATTATGCATCTTAAATATATCTTAGATCCATATATATGTTAGATATTTATAATATTAGATGAAAGAGATAATAGAAAGTAAAATATATAAATTTTATTGAAATATTCACATTAAATACTAATGCACACAAAAATAATTACACATGTTTCATTGAAAAAAATAGCTAGGTTTAATATATCTCGTTCATCTGGCAAAATAAAATTGATAATATCAGGAGGTAATACAAACCAAGCACAAAACATAAAAGCATAAATACACAACTCAAGTTTTTTAAGAGACAAAAAATACTTATTTGAACATTTCAACCATCTTCAGCAATACGAAAAAAAAAATTGTGATCGTATAATATAAAATATAAAATACATAATATATAAAATAAAATTTCATTAACTTTATAATGATTGCATCTTATTTTTAAAGTCTCAATACGAATTCTTATTTGTACCTTTAATGAGCCACTCGCAGTGGGAATCTTGAGTATAATTAGAGCCCATAGGCCCATCGCTGATAATTCCCCATGAGTCTGTGAAGACTTTCCTTGTCTTATCACACGGCACTTGTTTTGGAGATGGCTGTGGAGCTAGATTGATGCTCCGCAGCAGGTAACTCCATATAAAAATCCATGCTGCGGTGGATATCACCCACCCCATCACAGCGTATTCACCTCACTGTCGTCGAACAGTACACAAGTCATCATTTGCACGCATCAGATAATTTCTTGAGCAATTATGTGCAATGTATGCGGAAAGAGTCATATCTGAAAAGGATATATAAATCTCGTTATTTTATTTATTGCAAGTGTTGTTGAGTTTTTACTCATTACAAGATAAGAAACGTCTCTGTATATCCAAGAATAAATTTACACAGCTGTATTAATATGAAGAATTAACATATAATGCAATTATTTACAGGATGCACTTACACGTACAATGTACAACATGATATTGGATCTTGAAAATATGTCATTTTCAAACTTTATTTTCAAGATATCTTAACTTTTAAGCCTTGAGAGATAACATACACCAATAATAGACATGCATTATATGTTTATACTAAAGCATAGTGCAACAGAAATATATTATATAGGCAAATCATCATCCTTGAAATTTGCAATGTTAAATATACATATCTACGTGAATTAATATTACATTAATAATTCAATAATTTAGTAAACTTTGAATTCTTTTTTTTTATTCAAACTTTTAAATATATAAAAAAAAATATCAAAGTTTTTCTCAGATATCAACACATTTTTTTTAATAAATATAATCATATATCACTAGCATTATTTTTTAAAATTGTGTCAAAACTATTGTTTACATACTTTGCTTTAAATCTTTTCATCACATAAAACAAAATAATTGTCAACTAAAACATTGGACGCCGGCAATTTTTTTAAGCAAATATTAAACTATAAATTAATTATAAAGTGTACAATATATATATATAAATATAAAACATTCGTGAATATGTATATGCAGTGTAAGAGATTGAAGGACATTCCTGTGAAACGAGCCAGCATCGCGCGAGAACGCAAGGCTCTCGACTTCTGATCAATTTGCAAATAAGCACAAATAAGCAAATGACACACGCATACACTCTTGCATATTAGTGTACCCGCCATATACACACACACACACACACACATATATATATATATATATACACATATGTCCATGAACTTTCCGCACCTATCGCGAGGAGATGACGATGACGACGACGACGTCGACGATGACGAGCGAAACATAACAAATTCCTTGGAAGGACTCGGCACTTTTTCTCAGGAATTCATGGCAAAAACTCACATAAATTCTGGGGACAGGATCACGTCTTCGGCGACGAAACGGTGTCGCGAGACATCCTCCGATGACTGAGAAACGGAAAGAGAGAAAGAGCACGAAACGGTGATCAAAATATCGCGAAAGGAAAGTCGTGGACTTTGCCTTTGCCGGGATTTGTTTGATGAAAACTGCCGAAATGGTAACCTTAAATTTTGTTGTTGTCACACTCGCGCGTCGAGTACGAAATGTCAGGCGGGCGTGACGTAAACGTCAAAACCTCCAGTCTGCACGGTGCCTCGCCTCGTCGCTCGTCGCTGACACCTCGATTGCCTCGCTTTTTACGATCGTGCTTATTCAGGGAGTGGGGGAAGGGGGAAAAACCAGTAAGGACGCTAACGATACTCCGATACCTACTATCGATACCTACGCCGATTCCGTACTATTATCGGTGTTTCCCGAATGACCTTCACGATGGCGTATTTTCGATATTTTGGTATTGCAGTACTTTGAAAAAAAAAAATATATATATCTTATAGATATGAAAAAAATTCATTTTACACTGATATTTTTCATATCTTTCGCCAAGTACTCGAAAAAATTATATCTTCCAATCTTGTGTAAATTGTTGACAAAATATAAAAATTATTATCGAGAATCATCAAAACAATAAGCAATTTAATCCGTAATTGATTGTGACAGTAGCATATTTCATTTCGAGTTAAAATAATAAAGATAAAATATTTTTTGTGACTACTTATTCGTACTTTGGTATTGCAGTACTTTGGAAAAAAAATATATATATCTTATAGATATGAAAAAAATTCATTTTACAGATATTTTTCATATTTTTCCCCAAGTACTCGAAAAAATTATATCTTCCAATCTTGTGTAAATTGTTGACAAAATATAAAAATTATTATCGAGAATCATCAAAACAATAAGCAATTTAATCCGCAATTGATTGTGACAGTAGCATATTTCATTTCGAGTTAAAATAATAAAGATAAAATATTTTTTGTGACTACTTATTCGTACTTTCACACATAAATTATTAAAAAAATTTGTCTTTATTTTAATAAAGAACATAAAAAGGCAGAGAAAATAGGCAAAATCAGGGACTTTTTAGAGTTGCTATTGATCTGTTACAGGCATAATGATGATACAAATACTTTATTATTTCGGCAAGAATAAATAATTTCAATTCTTTTCTCAATCCTTACATATTTTTAACATAAACAAGATAGAAGTGATAGATAAACATGTTGTTAGAAATCTTAATTATGGTTTAAGTTTATCGATTAAACAGTTTGAAGACAGAAATTTTATTTTAAAGCTGAAATAAGTCAGCTTTGTAATATTATTAAAGTTTACTTATTGATGTGTGGAGTTGCCCAGTACTTAGTATAGCACATATGATTAATAATAGAAAAGAAAAAAATTTATTTTCATTTCTTTTGAAATGTTATAATAATAAATAAATTTTTAATAAAAGCCAATTAAGTGTTGACTTTAAATATATTGCAATTTTTATTGAAATTTTTTATTTTATAAATATCTCTTTTCTATCTCATCTCAGGCAAAACTTATATTTAAAAAAAATTAACAAAATATCAATAATTTCTTATAGTAATGATTTAACGACGTGTATTAAACTGTGGATTTTATGTTGCATATTTAACAGAAAAACATGAGATTTAGTCCTGAGCTTCTCCCAAAGTAAACCTTTTGTTATTTACGTTTATTGTAATATAATGATATTATACTATTATTAAGTAATCGTATATGTTTTTTGTTATATTTTTTCTATGAAAAAATAATTATATATTGATGAAATCCGAATTCTATTAATTTCTTCAACGTGTATGCTTAGCTTCTTCCAATTATTTGTTTATTGTATTATTCATTTAATATTTATGGCGGCAATTATTTAATCGTCAAAGATTTTTTGCGACGACTTATTGGAATACTATTCGCAATAAATTAGACGCATATATTTAAAATGATGCTAGTCAACTGGAAACAAGTAAGATAGAATACAAATAACCACATACCCTCGCAAGTAGCGCAGCGGCCTAGTTTCTCGTAGTAACGTACAGATCGTACAGAATGTATATTTGCTCTTATCCATCAACAAATGTACTGTACATTATCTCGACGATTGATACAATCGTTCTATAGCCGATATATAGCTTTTTGCTTTACAATACGGTACGTATCATTTTTTCCCAGTGAAAAATTTTAAAAAGATACTCGCGCGTGCTCCTACATGTATATGTGTACCTCTTTCATTGAACTCGACTCAATCGATAGATTACAACTTTTTGCGCTGCAAAATGTTGACCCAGTCTCAATATTACAATAGAATATTGTATTAATATTATTATTATTACAGTGTAATATTAATACAATAAGTATTATGTGTTATTAAATTATTATAACAGTATAGAGAATTATTATAACAGTATACGCACTATGACACACATTAATATTCGCGGTATATTATTTATATTTTTATAACAATTAGAGTATATATATATATGTATATATATATATATATATATATATATATACTCTATATGTATATATATATATTCTCTCTATTTTTATATATTTAATATTTTATATTCTCTCTACTTTTGTGAAATTACCGCTTGTTTCTTTGATATCTAGATTCTTTATTTTATTTCAATAACAGAGAGAAAGAGTTCAAACAATAATCTAATTCCAATTTTATTCCCAAGGATTCAAAAGTAATAATCTAATGTTATCAATTTTTATTTTTTTCCGAGTTAATCAATCAATTAATATATATATATATATATATATATATATATATATATACATATATATGTGTGTGTGTGTGTGTTTGTATGTATAAACTTGAGATATAAATGTTTAATCGCGTCACGCGATAAACAAATGTCTCGCAATATTATACTGCCCAATTATAACATTCGATTGTTAGAAGGGTGCATTCTGAGCGCAAAGTGTTGACTTTCCATTTATTTTCGACGAAATATTTCGCCTGTTTTGATAAAGAAATTATTGTGATATCAAAAATTGTACAGGACGGTGTAACGAGCTTGGCTCGTTTATCATCATCAGCGAATGGGCAAAGCTATCGGTTGAAGGATTAGCTTTTTTTTTTTTTTTTTAGGAATATGGTGCACTCGGGAAACTGTTTCTAGAAAGCGAATGCTTTATATGCTCCAGCTTTCGATTGCACTTGGTGCACTAAAGACGCGAGAGACTGTTTCGGTATTTTAAAGTTCATCAGAATCGGCATGACGAATCACTTGAACAAACAGTCGGCCTGAATGTCGAGCATCTGTCAAATTGTGTGAACGCGATTTACATCACTAAAAGACCACAAATTATTCGCAGTATGTTATAATATTATCAAACTAATCAGAATGAGCACTCGTCAATGCTAAAAATGTGACAAAACAAAACAAAATAAAAAAAATCTGCGTGTTCCTTTGAAAGATTTTTATTTTTCTCCATCGTGCTCACACTGAATAACGCGCTGTCCCATGTTGTTGGATGATATAAATAAATGAATACGAAGAAATCTATTCTACGTGACTATGAAAAATAGATTACCTTACGATCTTAAAACGTGAGATGCAGTTGTCGAAAAGGCAATTCGAAAAGGTAAGACACGGTGAGATCATTCGCTCTCGCCTTTGTATATTTTTTTTTCATTCGACAACCCGTAAAAAATGTATCAATTAATGGCATTGCACACTCGTACAGTACAAGCGATTTGCTCTTTTTTGTTTTTTTTCTTCTTTTTTGTATTATTATTTGAATCGCGATAAAGCGGAAGAGATACGGGAGGGGCGCATGTTTTTTTTTCCTCGATTCTAAATAAAGACATATACCTGAAGATACATTTGTACTAAAAACTTAACTCCCGTGCCGGCTTCTTATCATGAGCGTAGATTCGCGGGAGTTAGAATTGTTTTCTACAGCCTGCGTCGGATTCATTAGCATTTAAAAGATCCTTATTAGAAAGCATTAAGATACTTGCAGAATACTATATCGGAACACTTGCATTCGATTTATATTATTAGAGAAAATGTAACCTAATTATTAATTGATAAACTATATTAATTAAATTATTAATAATTATTAATTATTATTAACATAACTATATATTTTTTTTAAATTCTTAGATTTCTATATTTTTATGGTTATTTACTCAAATTGCTAAATTCTTAAATTTCGAAATTTTTGTACAATTATATCCCTGTAAATATTTAAATTTCAATTTTTTAACTTACAATTAATAAAAAATTGAACTTTTAAATTTTTACCTATTTAGGATTTTCAAAGTTTATTTGTCATTGATTTCGAAATTGTTGAATATCTTTTTGTATTTAGGTTAAAAATTCTAGAGTTCTCAACGAGTAAATCAAATAAGATATTTAGAATCTCCAAATTATTATCACTAAAAGAAATATCGATTTCAAATTTTTGAACAAATTTTTTCGATTAAAAAATCTTTCCGACACATGCTGTATAATGCGCGAGAAAAATGGACCGATTGAAAGAATAATACACATGAAAAAAGTAAATCGGACGATTTTTCTTCGCGTATCGCATATTATATTTTAAAGTAATAACGATCCTTGATAATACTTCGGCTTATCAACTATAAATATAGCGCAAGTTAGAAAACAAGTTTTTCCTGCGGCATTGCATAGACTCCTCCTCTCAGTGATACATCTTCATTAAAACCATAAGAAGAAGGGCTTCTTGAAGGAAAAGCATCAAAGACAATCCTTTGCCGCCTCGTCCTCTCCATAAATTTCAGGTAGAGATGTTGGCTGTCCACACATTAAATCAGAGACATTTTTTGTATTCACCGCCGAGTTGTCGAAAGTGTTCGCACAAGTACTGAAATCCTTGGTTATCTCATTGATCTCCCTGTTCTCTTCGCAGTTAGCTGTTAACTTTAAGGTTGGTACAGAATATATATTCTCGCTGTCAAAACTGTTCGCGAGCGATGTAGTTGTCGACGGTCGGTCCAAGTAATATTCCTAAAATATTATCAAGATTATTTCTGAATCTATATTTTGATGCTTCTCATTATATTGTGAATGTTATTGTGTATTTATATTTAATTATACATATATTTATAACAATAAAAAGAGATCTTTCAAAAAGGATATAATTTCTTAGAAATAATTGATTTCACCTTAAATTTGATAAATTTTGCAAAATGGAATATTTTCTCAAGAAAAAAGATCTGCTTAAATATTCAAAATCTCTGTAAAGTTATTAATAAGAGGATCTGTTCCAAATGCTATATAATTTAAGTACATCTTTGTGTATATATTATGTATTAAACAATATCTAAATCCATAAAATATATAAATCTATTAAATAAAATAATTACCTTCTCTGTGTTGAAAGGAGTAGAGATTTGTGGTGTTTGACTGCAATGTGCTAAAGCTATTAACTCCTTCTGACTTTCTCTAGCATCCACCAAAAATATACTTTCTTTCACTTCTTTTGCGTTATATTCATCGATTCTGAAAATAGTCAATTATTATTATCAAGTAAATATTTTGAAAAATTTCTCAAATAAAATTGTCGTATTATAGTTTTGATTAAATTATCGGCTCTTTTTTTGTTTTCGAATTTTCACTGATGCTTGTCAAGTTACTTACTTATCGTATATGACTGCGTGTAAGCCGAGTTTCTTCAGATGTTGGATAGTAGCTTTATCATTGTTGTCATCGCCCCAACAAAAGATAATTAATCCTGCGTCCTTAACCAATTTGACTTGAGACGGATCTCGAAGAATATCTTCTGTGTGGACATTAATTCCTAGAATGTCCGCGGCTAATGCATGTCTCATAGCCATCGGTATTGTCTGGCATCTCGGATCATGGTAAGTGGGATACTTCAATGTAACGCCTTGCGTTAAAAATACTACTGGATACTTATTTTGCTTGAGACGGATCATCGCGCAAATATCTGGATTAAATGAGGAAAACACGATTTTTCGATCGCCTCCGTATTCCAATACCACCTTCAGAATTATATCTAGATACATGTTGAGATCAAAGGGATGATTAAGTTCAAACGTGCCATCCTATATAATGATAAAAAGATTTTAATTATATCTCGCTTTAGATTAGAAAGAAATGTAGAATATCATCTAAAATATTCTCACCTTCAATTGCATGGTCCATTTAATTTCGATGTTGCATCCAACGTGCTGCTCCAATTCTTGGAGCACGGTTTGCAGCGTAGGGAAGGGCTGATGATCTTCCAAATCTTCGTCGAAGAATCTCGGATTCTTCTCACGGCCCTCGGCAACGTGATAAACCTGTGATAAACCAGAAAAAAATTTGCGCCAATAAAATAAACGCGTGAACGTATGATGACAAGAGAATCGATAAAGTCGTAAAGATAAGATCAACGTCGACGTAATAAACGCTCAAAGCAAGACAAAACAAACGATATTGACTTTATGTGAATATCTTACAATTTTGTGCTATTTATTATATAGTCGCACATGCTATGATGATAAAACTGTACAAGATGTCGGAAATATTGTGGAACTGAGCTGCAGGAGAACAATTGTAGAAAAGAAAAAGAAAAATATTAATCTGTTTTTCAGAGCGTATATATATATATATATATATATATAGGTTTCAAGGAAATATTTAAAAAAAATTTTGATCGATCAAAGTTAATGACTTATCAAAGCTATTACTCAGTCTTGAAATTCTTCCTATATTTTTAATGAAATCTTGAAATCATGAATATTAGCATGAAGTAGAGAAAGAGGGTGTGAAACTGGTGATTATATTAATGATATAAAATGTCAGAAACGTTAAAAGAGCAAGTTTGTGAATTACTTTAATTGTATTTTGCCTTTAGACAATTTGAATAGCTACAAGCTATTTGACTGAATGTTTATCAAATATATCTCAAATATATCCTTTTCAGAGCAAAACTCGGCAAATATAAAACTAATCGCGGTGCTCAATTTTATTTTCTTATTGAAAACTACATAAATCTCTCATTTATATAAAATACTAGATATTTATTAAAAACTCTCCTAGGTATACTAGGTAGATTTATACCTCGGCGAGTTTGATTATTGTATGCCGCTCTTAGAAAGAAAGATAAATGTTTATATATATATATATATATATTGAGATAAACATTCAGCTCTTTTAAAAAAGCGGAAGATTGTGCTATAATCACAGAAGAAAAAGGAAAATTGTTTTTTTTCGCAATAGCGATAATAATCGAATATATTGACGAATTCGGTCGTTTTTGATAGCATTTAATAGCATTTTAAAAGCATGCAAATCGGATGAGTATATTGATTAGATTATAACATGTTTTTAGCGACGAGTTAGCCGACGCAAGCGGTGTGAAAGCTCACCAGTTTGTTAACCCTCTGCTCAGCTTTATCAACGAAATAGAGCACTTTACCCAACGAATCCGCCGGATAACAATAATCCTGTTAAATATTAAAAAATCCAGACAAAAGAGCATGTCATATTTTCGAATGTTTAAATGCATGAATTTATGAACATTTGTGTACGACATCCTCTTATGTAGCGATCTATTTTTCTTTCATGAAAGAAAACAAGAGAAATAAGAGCTGCGAAAAGCAAAACATTGATACGGGAAGCATTCTCTTAAAGATATATCCCATCACCTTATAGTATTATATAACATCGATTGTAATAAATGCATCTTTTAATTAAACCAGCAGAAGATTGGTAAATATAATAATAAAAAATATAACTTTAGACTCTCAACAATTCAAAGATTTACATAATGATTAGAAATTCA
This sequence comes from Anoplolepis gracilipes, assembly GCF_047496725.1. Lineage (NCBI taxonomy): Eukaryota > Metazoa > Arthropoda > Insecta > Hymenoptera > Formicidae > Anoplolepis > Anoplolepis gracilipes. The sequence goes on along the minus strand of NC_132971.1, from coordinate 10,876,467 downwards.
GTAATCAAAGCATGTAATAAATTTCCTATCTAGATTTTTCAACATGTTTTCTTCTTCTGCTGTTTTCATTAATTACAATATTAATCTTTTAATGTAAAATTAGCAGATAAATATTTTCTGAAAATATGAAATTCACATTATTGAAAATAAATTTATAAATTATAATTATCAATCGCTATAAATAGTAATTTTGTTGAAATTTATATATATATATATTATGTAAAAGAGTTACATAAAACATATAAATGTAAAAGAAAAAAAAAATATATATATATATATATATAAATTTTTTTAAATATGTGAAAAATGAAAATGCATGACATAAACAAGAGGCATAAGAGAAATCATCACTAATCGATACCTTGAGTAGATGCAGCTGTTCTAAAGTAAGATCCTTAACGGGTATTTCCAGCATATCCATAGCTTCTATTTGCTTCTTACGTTTCATCGAGATGGATACGTAAAAGTCGTGGTAGATCACAGGTATAAGATCCTTCGATAATTGAACATCAAACTCGACCATGTCTGCACCATGATGTGACGCAGTCTTCAAGGATGCAATCGTATTCTCGCGTACGTTAGCGCAGCTGTAAAGAGACGTCGAATTAGATACACAATATATCTAAAAGAGAAATTTCCTGCAAAATTATATGTGAATTGGGAGAACACACGGAATTCTGATTTTATCTGTAACATTGGCGAGTAGTTTTTAGACATATATATATATATATATATTGACTTACTTCTTCATTTCAAACTTAAAAGATGTACCAAGTCCTCTATGTCCTACGTCCAAGCCCGACCATCGTTGTTCCCAATGTTTTGCGTACGAAATGCTTGTGTCCCATGGATAATCCGGAATTGGTTTTATGGCGACATATTCCACTGTTAATTGCCCTACAATATAAGAGAAAATAATATGTATGAGCATGTGAAATTACCATTACTCATAAAAATGTAAACCCATCGTTTTTGAATATATCAATTGTGACGTTTTAATTTTAATCGTTTATTATCTAGTAAACTTTTATATTAACAATCTTAATGTTATCTTGCGGTTTAAAAATAAAGCCAAGATGTAATCTATGTATATCAAAAACACCTAATTAAATCTTTGATTACTTTAGAGACCATTTTTTTTCAAAACGAGAAAATGTCGAGATATTAATACCTTTTACAAGTATTGAGAAAGAAGGCTTTTTTGTACATAAAGCTATATTTTATGGAATTTAATGATCAACAAAACTACATTACTTAAGTAATTTTAAATAGAATTTAATAGAAAAATTTAATTTAAGGTTTAGTTATAAAAATATATATAATAAAAAAATTAAAAACTTGTAAAAAAAAATCTAGACACTTTCACTATAAAAAAATCTGACTCCAAGTTAGGCAGACAATCAACTATTAAAATAATATCTAGAGATTTTGTGTGAAACACCCATAAGTGTGTGTGTGTATATATATAAAAATTCATTCTTTTAAATCACACAAATATCAAATGTTATTTAATTTCAAAGTAAAAATTAAATAAAAAAAAGGGGATATCTTTAATTACTTTTTACACTTCGTACACTTACCAATAGGTCTGTGTTTTGTACTAGTAATTGGTACAGTGAGAAGTCCGACACTGGGTTGTAAAGTACTAGGCAGGATATAGCTGAAACCAATGTGATTTGGTGGTTCTCCTGGGAAACACCTTGAGCTGTACACGTAGTAGTCCACTAAGTATGCCTGGAAAAAAAGTCTACTTAATGTTTCATCGAAAAGGCCCTAGTACACTTTGAACAACACCAAATATGTTTCTTTCAATTTTAGCTCATCCATTTTTCGTGGTTGCTTCAATATTAATATCATATGTCCTGTGATCAAGGACAATAGGCAAGTAAGAACAATGTTTCAATTATATTTATTATTCGAATTAAGAATTTTGTTTTATTCTTTGCCACAACAAACGATTTGTATTTATTCCGAAACGGCAACAAGATGTTAATTCGCGAATATTCCTTAATCAAGTGTATTAAATAAACTAAATTATTTGAAGCTTCCGTTATATATTATTTCACGATAATAAAAATTTCGAAATTTATAGAATCGTTGGTAGGCACAAGAGCAACAAATTTCTGGTAATGAATCGGATCAATAAAGTGCCAAATGTGGTACACCGCCATTGGTGACGCGTGCAACGTGTATTACCCCGCAACACCTGCCGAGATTATTCAAATATTAAATTCCGAGAAAGTGAAATGCAGAAATAACAGATTAGGAAGAGCGAGTCAGCAACGTTTGCAATTCCGATTCAGAAGAGATTCTGACAGCATAGATTCTGGCATTGGCCGCGCAGCTGTGACACGTACGGTATGTAGAAGAAGTCGGTCAGAGCTAGAAAATATTAGTAGTAATACTAAAAGGATATAGGAGTGATGGGAATCTCACCATTTTCGACGCACACAGATGGATATGAGATGTGACAGCGTTGATATCGCAACATTTCTGAGGAATTTACGGAACGGCTGCACGACCCGCGTAAATCGACAATTAGACAAATGAATTGTCTGGAACTCGAACAAACGAGCGCAACTCCATTTGTCGATACACTGCATATGTAGTCTCCATTTCACGCGAAAGAAAACGCGGGACGATTTACGAGAGAACAGCCAGAAGGATGGGTCTGGTAGGATGAACGACAATCAAAACCATCATATCTCCGTGTGATGTCATGTGACACAGATGTAAAGTGGTAGACGATGCTTTTTAGCATCAATACACCAGATTGTATGTTAGCATCATCATTTGCACCAGAGGTCTTGCTTTTGTACAAGTTGAACAGGTCGTCTTCGTGTTCCTCATGATTGGACATCGCACGCGAGCACATCGCTGCTGGCATTTCCGAGGGAGATAGCTGCTGGACAAGTTTAATTATCGTTTACCAAATAATTCGAATAAGTTGCGCGAGGAGACGTGGCCAGCCTACTCGTGGTCTACTGAAAACTCACATAGTATGGTCAATGCGTATTCTTAGTGTACTCAATTCGTTTTGTGAATCCGCTAACTAGTAATTTATTGCTCTGCCATGCCAACGACTTGCTGTCTTTGTGAGCATAAGTTCTTTCGAAAAATGAAATGCAAGTAAACAAATTTTACATAAAGGATTATATTGAGGAAACATTGTATTTTTTATTTTGTTACAAAATTCGAGTATTCAGTTGCTTCTCTGAAAGACAAATAAAATTTGAAGAGTGAAATTTTTATACGCAAAAATTACAAATTGATCATTTAATGTTTATCCAACGATAAACCTTATCGAAATCGCAAGCAATGCAAGCAATAAATCCTAGTGAAATGATTTTCACATAACTGTGTGCAGTATATGATGCTCCGATAAAAAACTCTCCACGTGGAAACTTACAATTGTTTCCGGATACCGAACGGCAACGTTGAAGATCAAAAACTCATCTTCATTGTAAGGACGGCCGAATTGCTCCTGGGACTTGAATCTAGCTTCTTCGTCGTTCATCACCTGAAAACATATGTATCATTTAATTAAAATTTTATTCATTAATAATATAAAAAATATTTTTAGATTTTATACATACAGCGATTTCCGTAATACTTGTAAAGGCAGGGTGATCAATAATATCTTGCGTATCCATAGAAAGGCTATCGTCTACACAGTCGCCCCCAAACTGTTGCAATTCTAAGGAATTGTGTCTAACTAGATTTACAGGTGTCATCTGTAACACGGGCATAAAATATCACTTGATAAAAAAAAATGCTGAAAAAATTGATGCAATATCTGCTACTCTAGTATATATTTATATATTAAAAATAATTAATTATTTTCGTTTAAAAGTATTAAAATGTGAAGGAAAAGAGAATAGAAATATAAAATTGATAAAATTATAACATACCTTAATATGAACTTTTCTATTTTGAAGTCGATTCTTCCAGAGTTTAATAGGATTGTTAAAAAGTTTAAATTGTATCACAGTTTCATCTGTTAGCCAGCCTCGTTCAACCTTGTAGTAATTATTGTGATAGCCAAATTTATCAGGCTCTGGCAATATGTCATTATCAAAATTGCTTGCTGCTATAAAGTATTGTAATCAAATGATAATATATATATTATAGTTAATATGATTCACATACTTTAGTTATATATATATATAAATTATTTTAAAAAAATATTAGTTGATACATACTATTTATTCTAATTAATCTTGGTGTCATATGAGTTTCCCATCTGCGAATAATCAGAGTTTTAGCTGAATTTTTAGTGCCGTTTGATTGACAGATGACAGCTATAAAATACCGAAACTCGATATTAGCATCAATAGGAAGAGCAATCTTTTGCGAAAATATTCGTCCATCTCTGAAATTTTTATTAAATATAAATATAAAATGCATTTATCATATAATTTTAATTTATTTTTTGTTTCCAAATTACAAAAGAAAATCGATTGCTTTTTAAGCCATTGATGATGATTCAATAAGCTTTTGTGAAAGGAATAAAAAAAAAAAAAGAAAAATTAAAATTCAGCAACAAAGGAGATTTAATATTCGCAATCAAAAGAAATAATATAGTCCCCATAGCATATATATATACTTACTCTTCTTCATTATCAAATATGCTGTCAGCTACATTGCTTTCACATCCATCATCATTATAGAAATCTCCACTGCTATTATTATCAAACAGTACAGGGGACTCCCTACAACTGCTATGCTCCTGCGACATCAGAACAGCCTGGTTGTGATTCCAGGCACCCAATTCAGGCAGATTTCCAACCACATAAACGACCTCGTTTTTTTCCAGGTTGGGTACCTTTAGATTTTAAGCAATTTATAATTAAATGCAATGTGTTTTTAATTTTCTTTAATTGCTCAAAGATGTAATAAAGAAATTACAGTGTTTGTAAATTACCTGGACTCTAAAAATCCAATCTCTCTTAGATCCCTTCATGTCGGAATTTTGTATGACCGCCACTTCTATGATGTTAAATTCACGTGACGCCTGATATCCTCCTCGTTTTTTCACTCTAAAAATTGTAATTGTTTTATAATACTATGTTCTTTTTTAAGATCTTGTTGCTTTAATTTTTTTTAAATACCTTTTCATTATTTTTTAATAATTGTTTTCATACATAAAATTGAGATTATTAACATTACGGTAAGATTTATTATAAGCTATTTCAATAATTTGGTTATTAATTATCAAGAATAATATTAATTGTAAGTCCTCATAATACATTTCTGTGGCATTGTCGTCTGGGCTAATTACTTTATAATTTGTATCATATTATTTAAACTATTTTAGTCTTTCTTATAAAGAATTTGGCAAAAATAGAAAGCTTGAACGCAAGCATATTTTTTTCAATTATTAACGTTAAGTAACGCCAGTATAATTTTTTATAACAACAACAAAAAAGTATGATCATTATTTTATTATCCCTAATTATTTTTAGAAAATTCCATCCTCTTACTAATGACCAATTACAATGTATCTTGTATATTAAATTGTAAATAAAAATAAATCAGAATAAAAAATAATATATACTCAGAAATGTCTTTCTAAGAATTATCTTGATAAAAATTCTTACAGTATAAAGCTTCATATCAGATATATCAGTATGTATATAATTGAATACATAAACATTTTTATCATGTGTCATTAAGATTATTACTATTACATTTCAATCTCTATTCTTTTATACAGACTTTATTAATGTATGTTTTACAAATTATTCAGCCAAGACAAGTCTGAATGTATAATATAAACTTATATGTAGCTTTGTAAGTATATTTTAAGAGAGAACAAAGATGTTATATATTTGTAAAATTACCTGAAACCACAAATAGCAGGTCAATATATATTACTAAAATATTCGTGACTTTCAAAATATAAAAAATATAAAAAAATTTCGCAGAAACTACGAATTCGTGTTGTTTCTCATTGCAGGGGGAAGAAAAGTCATTGACATATCATCACATGTTCTGACGTGGCTGTAACATCGAGAGGATCGTTTTTTGTAATATATCTATTGTCTTACATGACTCACAATCGACGTAAATACCTAGCTCGTTACACGTAGCGCACGTGTAGCGCAGATCAATGTTGACGTTTCGAGATTTTCAGCACGCGATGGCACAACTATACAATTACATAAAAAAAAAAAAAAAAAAAAAAAAAAACGAATAATTCGATAAAGAGCGAACAAAACGTCAATATTTTCCGTCTCAAATGAGCACGTTCTTTCGAGACTGACAATTTTCACTTTCCGAGATAGCGATTGCAAGCAGCAACGTTTGTAAATATAGTGCAGAGTTTCATGATGAATTTCAAGTTTCGTGGACTGGGTTTTTCACGAGATCGACGAGATCCCGTACTGTTTAAGTGCGAGTTCTCGCACTTTCACTCGTGGAAAATATCCTGCGAGAGCGACTCTTTTTTTTTTCTACGCAGGCTCCGCGGGATTTAACAAAACTCCCTTTCAATTTTTCCGTCAAATGTCCATTCGTTATTGAACACTTTTCTAGTAATGCAAACGAAACTACTTACGACGTGGAGACGTCTAGACTCGGACGATTCTGTTGCAAGAGTCTTCTCTCGGAGTCAGCTGTTCTCATCCAGTCCTCGCCGTCCGGCGACTCGCGTTATTTAACGAACGACTGCGACGGTCGTTCCGGACTTTTCGTAGGACTCGACATAATCGTGACCGTAACTCTCGCCTTGACGTAATGAACACAACAGACCGCGTGCACGCACGAGGACGCGTTGTCAGAAAAATGCGCTGCGTTGGCGACGCGACAGCGACAGCGCCAAGCGCCAGTTCGCTCCTTTCGTCCATAAACAAGTCACTGAATATAGAGAGGCGTGCCTCGCACTTTTCCTCTCTGCGCCAAAATTAATTGTTCCGATGCACCGTTAAGCCCGTATCACACTACCAATTGTAAATTGAAGATTGAAGATTAAAGATTAGAATTTGACTAATCAGAATAAAAGGAACTAAAATTGCTTTGTTTCGATTGATCAAATTTCAATCTTCAAACTTTAATTTCAATTTTTAATGCGTAGTCTGATACGGGCTTAAGAGTATGCTTTAATGCTCTTGATGTGTAATAAAGTGCATTTCAAGTATGAGTAATCAATAAAAACAAATCAAGGGGTACTTAAGATTGAAATTTGACCGATTAAGACAAAGTAATTTTAATTCCTTTGGTTCTGATCAGTCAAATTCTAATCTTTAATCTTCAATCTTCAATTTTCAATTTGTAGTCTGATACTTTGATTGATCAATCAAGACAAAAGAGACGAAGATTTCTTTGTTCCTTGATATTTTGGACCATATTTTTTAAACAATTGGTTAAATATTGTGTAAGCTGTTATTTTTATTTCGTCTTTGATCTTTTTTACAAGTATCAACCGCTTACATGAAAATCGTTAAATGAGGTCTGATTTAGTGCGACATCTAGATACGACGAGCTCGATGATTGCATAAACGATTTGGAATTCAAAGTGGATGCTGGTGTGTGAAAAAGGCGGTAAATAAAATCGCGATTATCATCATATATATATATATATATATATATATATATATATATATATATATATATATAAATAAAAAACAAGACGAAATACAAAACAGGTAAGAAATATACAATTACATACATTAATAAAAATGTTCTTTCGTCGAACAACAGCAAGATCTAAAAATTAGATAGTTTAATATATATAAGACGTCGCGCCGGTTTCAAAATTTTTGCATCTGAAAGAAAAAAAAACGCGAAATCAATTTTGCGACCATACTCTTGATTCTGATCGTGTAACAAGTTAATATACCGAACAGGAAAGCGTTCGTTACAAACCTACACGAGTTAAGTGGCAGGGGAGACATAATCATATGATAATAGTCCCTGCATATTTGTATGAATAGGAAAATATAGTGGATTATCAGCGATATCGAAACGTGTAATACTATGCAAGTTATTTCATATATTTTTCTTTTCCAATTCGAGTTGCAAATTGTATCTAACATTTACAATTATAATACTACGATTATATAATACGCTATATTATCCATATTTATATTTTATATTTTAGTATTTAATATGGATATCTGATTTTCAGATCCGACGCGCTAGGTTACGAAATTGTATAATTTCCTTCGGACTTCCTTTTCTGCTGCCCGCTATTATTGTCGACAAATGTAAGTAAAAAAAAAACAAATTTACTTGGGAAGCAAAAAAATGAGAAACGCGACCATGAGATATATGGATATGTTTCTCTACTTTTGGCTGAGACTGTTAAGTGTTTGGTGCTCTAATAAATAAGCGTTGAAATAATGAATTTAACTCGCTCTCTCTCTGCACATGCGTCTCTTGGAAAAAGAAAAAAACATATCTTTTGTAACTCATGAATAACAGCATACACAATAAGCGAACGCTGTAGTCGATGTGTTTACGATGTAAATAAAAATCATAATGTGAAGAATAATCGGAATGCATAAGAAATACACGTTAACCGAAGTTCATTTATCATGCGTAAGCGTGACGTCACGAGCAACTTGTCAGATTCTAAACCAAATGTCAAATGAGAAATTAAATCGAGCGAGATATAGTTGTAAAAATAATACTCGTATATAACAGTTTTAATTAAAGGTGATATGAAGGAAAGACATGATTGAAGATAATACGGCAAATTTTTCGTGAAAAAATTTTCCAGAAATACTAGAAATTCTTAGCAAGATTTCTTGCCATGTTGACAATCAACCGAGAGAGTTTTAAACTTCTTCTTCTTTTAAACACTTCTTGTGAGAATTCTCTATAGAAATCCTAAAATTAAAATATTTTTGTGTTGTAAATAATATTAGAAATATTGAAACATTGAAATAATGCGCAAAGATATTTTTATTTATTTTTTTATCGTAATGCACATATCATATAATAATATGTCTATTCTGATCTAAATATTATAAATCTCTTGATTTGATTTTCATAAAATTTCTGAAATATTAATATATATATGTTATGGCAACAAGATCAAATGTCTACAGGATATATCTTATTTATTAATATTCTATTGGTAAGAAAATTTTTTGGATATCTTTAAACTTTGCGAATATTAATTAATATCTAAGATATTTATTACATCAGTTGAGATTGATATTTGAAGTATGATTTTTTCACGTATTAATTGCGTTAAAAATTCTGGTAAATCGATTTTTTTTGCAAGTCATTATTTCTTATTTCCCTGACGTTCCAGAATGTTAATATCATTATCACCATTTTTCGCGATTATATTGACCGTTAAGACGGCCAAAAAATTTATTATCACAATTCACGGATAACATTTATAATAACTGACCATCGTACTGTTACGTATCGGCTTTGCGTCATGAGTTATTTGATTAATTGCAAAAATATCATGACAAAATCATATTTTTTGCAAATACCATTAATGAGTTATACAAATAACACGTCAGATATTTCGTAATTTCGTAATGCGACGATTCGATACAGCAAAAAAATATTTTTAATTATATTTTTGATATTTTAACATTGTTAATCACTGTGCTGGTGTGATTATCGTATATGTATAATGATCTAATTAGAAAAATTGAGTTTATCACATATATATATATATATATATATATATATATATATATATATGTATATATTTGATTTTATATATCTATAATATGCAAGATGTTTATAGTAAAAGAAATATTTTAAATATTAATATTCTGCATTTGCGACGTTTTCTAAATTAAATAAAGAATTTGTTGGAATTAATTAATTAATTTTAGTATTAATTTCAGTAAACTTTTTTTATTTAATTTTTCAAATCGAAATTTTGAATCAAATCTTTTCTTTATCAAGCATCTTTATCTATACGTGTTAATTAATTTAATAAAACGATGACTTAATAAAAAGCAGATTCAAGTAAAAATTTTTATTTGAAAAATTAAAGTGAGAATTCAATTAAAAATGAGTTTCTACTTTTTCCAAGAAAGCATATTCTCTTATATTTTGAATTATTTATTTGAAGTATATAGAAACTATGTATCGATTGTGAGATTTCTGATGTATTTTTGATATATATCTAATATATTATACTAGTTGAAAGTCGTCGTAAAAAATATTTTATATTTTATTTGTTATTCACATAATTAGCAAAAAATGAAGTTTCTTGAGGTTATAAATGCTAAAATTCCTCGATTGCTTCAGCATTATTTAAATAAATTTGTTGTCATAAGATACATTTCCGTTACATCATATGTTTTCAAGAATTAAATATTTTTATTTAACGTTTCCGTGGTTGGATTGTGTTGTGCATAACCAATATAAAACACATATATTACATTCATGCAAACAGGATTTTAAAACGGCTTATTATATTCTCTTGGTTTAATCCTTTTACATTTTTGTTAAGTAGCTCTGTTCCATCAAACTGTTATTTAATTATTAAAAGGTTTTATTCTGCTTTTCTCTCTACTAAATAAATTAAATCTTTAAATTCTTGGAAATTTAAAATTATAATGTAAATTGCGACAACGTAATATTTGTAAAGTTCTTTTCCTCTTTTGTATTATTTAATTTTACATCTTAATATTATATTATTATTATTTTGCGATAATCGGAACATAAAAATTTTAATATATAACAATTAATATAAAAATTCCCAAAGAAAGTCTCTGAGCAATGGTGTCACTTGAAATTCGAACAAATTGTAGATTTCACAATGACAGCTGATATGAAAAAGTAACATAAAAATTGTGACTAACATATAAATCTTGTCGAAAGACCCGAGGGTCCTTTACGATCTTTTTTTCATTGCTACAGGCTTTACCTGCAATGTTGATTGGACATATCTGTGAAGATATATATAATACCTATCTCGCTTTTTTTATTAACTAATCATAAATCTGTTTTTCACGTTTTCTTTTGCCTTTGACGTTATATAAATTTTTTTTTAGAAAATATTTTGTTTTTTCTACTCTTAGCAAAAACATTTCCAATAGAATATATTTGAGACGAAAGAAGTTAATTCTTTTATATTTACTGACAATTTCCTTCTTCTAGCAATTAATTTTTCGAAGCTTTTCCCACATTTATTATACAGTGATGGACGTGAAAAAATGTGAGGAAATAATCTTGCTTGAAAAGACCAAAAAGCTAAATCTAATAATAAAGTATTGACAATAGAGAAAAAAATTATTTTTTTATTATATTTTTAATTATATTTTATTTTAAATATTAAATTTCTTATTGGAAATATTCTCAATAATAAATAACTAAATAAATAAATAACTTCACTATTTTTCCAAGATTAATAAATTTAATTTATTTATCTATAAAAAGAATACGATTTGTTTCTCGATTTAAAAATTTCAATTTATATTTTTAAACGATACTATACGATTTCATTTATGGTATTATTTTGTATAAATTATATAAAAATATTTTTTTTTAATAACAACTAAAAGAGAGCAAATTTACATCAATATTGAGAGAACTAAAATATAATTGAATTGGTAGTAAAAAATATTGATTTCTGTTATCTTTACTCGCATCTTAGAAAACAATTAAATATTTATCTAAATATATATATGCTTTATGTAGACAAATACAATTAATAATTTAACGTATCAATTAAACTGATAATTTATCTTGATATTTTAGTCAAATTGGTAATTTATATGTACATTGTAAAAAAATATATTTAGCTAATTGTAAAAATATATTTTTAGCTAAATATTTATCTACATAAATACATATGTGTGTATATGTATATATGTATATGTATATATATATATATATATATATATATATATATATAAAGCGTAAAAAAACAGCTTTATGATTGATTAAAATAATAATGGATAGATAGGTATTATATGTATCGAGCACGAGCATAAGTATAATTAAATATATATATATATATATATATATATATATATAAAAATTATGAATAACATATAAATCTTCTCTAAACATTTATATATATATAAATATATATATTATATTTATATATATTATATATTATATATATATTATATATATTATATATATAAATATATATATTATATTTATATATATTATATATTATATATATATTATATATATTATATATATAAATATATATATTATATTTATATATATTATATATTATATATATATTATATATATTATATATATATATAAATTATAAATAACATATAAATCTTGTTCAAAGAACCGAATGTTCTTTACGATCTTTCTTTCATTGATACAAGCTCTACTACCTGCTATATGTATATTTGACATATCTGTGAAGATATCTGTGAAGATATGTCAAATATACATGTAGCAGGTAGTAGAGCTTGTATCAATGAAAGAAAGATCGTAAAGAACATTCGGTTCTTTGAACAAGATTTATATGTTATTTATAATTTATATATATATATAATATATATAATATATATATAATATATAATATATATAAATATAATATATATTTATATATATATAAATGTTTAGAGAAGATTTATATGTTATTCATAATTTTTATATATATATATATATATATATTTAATTGTTTAACTAACAAGATACGATTAAAGAGAAGAAAAATAAATATTTTTAGATACTAAAATTCAAAAGAAATGTAGGCCGAATATGACAATTATTTTAAATGTGGAATTATATAAATCTATTTTTGCATGATTTTTTTATCGACTACATTGCAAAGATAAAAAAGAACATAAATATATTTATTTATTTCACATTGTATTTCGTGATGGAGAGAAAGTGTTACTTGTGCCAAGGTTTCAGAAATGCAAAGTTGCGTCGCTATCAGAACTGTCAGATGGCGACAATCGGGAAAGTTGTTTATGACGGATCAGCTGCGGTCTATTTTCCCGTCGTCTTCGCGAGAGTTCAAAGTCTATCGACTGAGAAGTTTGTCCGCTCTTTAAATATCTTATTTATAATACGCCATACTACTCGTTTAAAACATATTTACATACTAACGTGATGCAATAAAAACTCTTCTTTGTGCCAATATTTTGTGCCATTTTAAGTGGATCGTTTTTTTAACATAATTTTACAATTTTATCTCTAAATATAAAAGAATTACTTTTAAACAATGATTTCCATATTTTTATTAAAAAAAAAGATGCAAATTTTTATTTTGGAGTGTAGAATTGATAAAAATGGCGATACTTTTAGGACACTCTATATCAAAATTTATAGGTAAACTTTCCAATTGATCGAGGTTTACACGTAGATAAAATGTTAATCGGAACCTTGACTTTAATAAGTGATCAGACTCTATCGCATTAAATTAGCTTTAATGTTACAAGTATCAGCATTTTATTCGATATTTTGTTTAATATTATCAATATTTTGTTATAAAAAAAATATTGTTATAATAATAAATTAATTTAATTTGTCTTTATATTCCACGCCATTCATTATATAAAATGCATATATTTATATAAAAATATTTGAACAAGTATTCATCTGCAATTAAATGTGTGTAATAATAACAAAAAAAAAAAAAAAAAAAAAATTAAATGCACAAAAATATATTAGTAATTTAGAGATATACGAAAAAAGTGTGTTGAGAGTAAGGTGTGATTTTTAGAATACTAATAAGTATATCTTGAATGGCGTTTTTCTTAGGTATAATTATTATCTCCGTTCGATTCATTCATTCGACAATTAAATGCTGTCACGTTTTCGCTACTCACCTGCAAAAATATTTTTCCACACGTGCTAACTTCCGGTAGGTTGCATCGTGCACCGATTCACGACACTATCGATCATTGCCACCTTCTCGATCGTGTTAATGCCGACGAACGACTTTTTATTATCCGGAAAAGTTTATTTCAATTAACCGGTTTGATTTCCGTTCTTGGAAAAGTCGCAAACGTAAAATGAAAAAAAAAGCGAGAATGAGAGAAAATAACCAATCGAGCGTACGTTCCGACGCGCGTGACTGCTCGAGAGCTACTAGCTTTGCATTCGCATTAGACAGATGTTTAACGCTGCTTGGCTTTCCCTTCTCTTCGACTACCCGTTATATGCACGAGCGACGATGTCGACAGTTGTACGCAGAAACGAGTCGCACTTCCCTATATATGCGGAGTTATAGGCATATCTGTGATAATCGTAATATCGCTACATTAAAGTATATCGATATTGCACTCTAATTTCAGCGAGAAAGTTTCACTGTGGTAATATTAAAAAACTATCAGTATTGAAAAAAAAAAAACGAAAGAAAAGAGACGATCTGACATCTCGATAATATTTCGATATCTCAAGATTATTGTCGATACTTCGATAGTATTATCAAAGTGTTTACGTAATTGTTTAAAAATCTCGTGTACTCTCTCCTTTTTTTTTTTCTCTTCATAATTTGGTTTTTCTGATATGTTGATGAGATTATTAGAGCAATATAAATTCAAGATTCCATCTCATAGTTTACGTTATGTTTTCGTATTTTGTTTTTCAACTTTAGTGCTGCTACAATTAACGCTTATCAAGACAAGACCAACACTTATCTTTTCTTTGTACATTCCGTCTGTGTAATAAATGTCGACAGAAACAAATATTCTTCTCTCGTGTTCTCTATCGCATATTGCGTCATTTATATTCGTATGTTGAAAATTTATAAAATTGTTATTCTCGCATACAGCTGTGTTTTTAAAGATGTCGATATGAAGACATAACATGAGTCATTTCCTTTTTTCTCGATCGTGTCTAATCATCGCATTAAATGTATTACTCATAATTTATAAAATTTTACATTAAAAAAATTAATGAAAAACATATCTGAATTTGATGTTATTTCTAGATTCACTTAAACAAATTAGTAAGATGTAAAAAATGTTCTGTAAAAAAATAATAAAAAATTAATGAAAAATTAGGCAAATGTATAAATTAATTGAATGTACTTTTTTGCATTAAACAATTTTCTTATCGCTATGGTTCTTTAAAGGAAGTTTGTGGCAACATAACAATAAAATATTATTTTGAAATAATTGAAAAAAATATTTTTGCTATTATTAAGAATTATAGTGCTTATTAATAAGGTCAAGATAAGATAGGCATGTTTTATATTTTAATAATGAAGAGAATCGCATATATAAAAATAGACCACAATTATTATGCATTTTAGTTGTCGATAACAGCAAATAAATTGGGATATTCCAAAGTCCGACAAAAAAACTGCTTATGCTCGTGCTCGATAGACCCGTTGAAAGGAAAGCACATGCTGAATCAGTAAAAGATAAGTCTCCGTTATGCACGATTATAGAAAAAAATTTACATTTTTTTACATTTTATATTTTGGTGTATCAAAAAAAATATTTGATAAATTTTTGATATATTTTTGATAAATTTATATAAAACATGAAAAAACGTTACTTTGCTGCAAATTTATATTACATTATTGTGCATTAAACATTAAAGTATCAGTGAAAGATATGGCTGAATTTTTTAGCTTTTAATTCTCTATTATTAAATCATCAATTATTAGCTTTTTTTTTAAATATATTTCAATACACAAAAAATCCTCCTTTCCCTTCCCTGTAAATAAAGTTCTAAAGTCCCTAATTTTTAATTAATTGACCGAGAAATAAGCTCTCGTAATATTCTTTTATTTTTTAAATTTTATAATGACTTGTCGATTCTTCAATCTTTCCCGTTAAATATTACGCCAATTAAACTTTGATAGAGATTTTTGAAGAAAGAAAGTAAACGAAATCTTCAAGTACTCTTTCTTTTTCCCTCTTCTTGTCATTATTTTATACATTTTGCCTGGAGCAAAGTTTCATATATACAAAAAGTCTTACTTTATTTAATCTGCCGTTTCTTCTCACTAATTGGAAAATTATTATAGAAAAATTCAATATCAGCGTGATAGCGTGTTACAAATAAAATAACACCTGCCAAGGTCAATGGAGAGAAATTAATAGACAGACGCGACTACACGAGTCTGGAAAATATCATTATCTATTGATATTATATTCGCTCAGATCGAGTCACGAAAGGAAACGATTATACGATTATGCGGACGCACAAGGATAGACAGGAAGTGAAATTAAAATGTAACGAATAATGGCATGTTTAGAATAATGACATGTCAATCAGTAGATTCGCGCGAGTTCTACCTTTCATGAATTTATTCTTCTCTTTTGATAAATTTTTTCAGTCTCTTTTGTAATTTAGTTTTTCTTCACGTATTTGATCGCTCTTTGAAATTTGAAAAAAGAAGAAAAAAATGAGAAAGAAATTACATTGTACATGGTTGAGAGAGTACATCTTGATTAGACAACAAGAATAACAGAAAAAGATGAATAAATAAAATCGTGATATTGTTTTTGCCTTCTTTCGATATGTAAATCTGAAATATTTGAGGAATGTTAAATATTCGAAATTTTAAACGCAAAACTTTTTTAACACATATAAAAATGTTGAATATTCTCGTTAAATGCCGAATATGCTGCTATTTGTAACGTATATAGTTTGTTCTGCGTTAACAATAGATGACTGTGTGTCATGATTTATTTGGTCCAGTTTCAGGTACAATTTTTTTACATAATGACACGGAGAATGTATGCACTGACAGCAGTGTTTGATATATGAAATATTTGACTCACATATTTGTGTGCATGTATCTGTTCAATATCTATAGAAAATAAGATTTACTTACAAAATTTTATATATATATATCAAATATCAAATAATCAGTTTTGAAGATTTTTATTACTTTATATTATATTAATAAATTTAATAAATTTTTTATGGTAAATTTTATATATTTATAAGATGTTCTTCAAGTAACTCTATCTTTCAATTTTAAGAATATTAATTTCAGACAAATATAAATCTGTTATTGGAACATACTTTTTTCCGGGGCATATTTTACACTACATTAAAAAATACAAAAATAGTTTTATTTATAAAACTATAGTTATATTTATAAAAAATAATTTCTTTGTATGATTTTTTTCGTAATCAAAGAGCATAATTCCGATAAAAAAAGGAATAAAATATACGTGATTAAACGATACGCACGCGATAGAGATCTGAAAAATGAACTCATTTCGGAAGCATGCTCTTAGATTGTTTTCTTTAATCTTTCTCGTAATATATAGTATCCCTGATCAATCTCGATCTTTTCATATTAAATAAAAAGTTTTTTATAAATGTGTTGAATATTGTTTACTAAAAATTGATGACGAAAAATTTTAACTTATCAGCCATTATTTATATTAGATTTGTGAAGAATTCTAAATCTACGAAATAAAAAATGTGAGATTGTTGACTTAAGTATCAGAATCCAATTTCTCACAATTTAACGACCTTTAGTATAAAAAAAAATATCAATTAATATTTTAATCAACTTATCAACGTTTCACGCGAAATAAATTATCTCTTAAATGAAATGTCGCGATTTATTACAACCCTGTATATTGTTATAAGCCGAGATATCGACACATGGTATACACGCATTGGTGCAACGTTGAAAGCACGAGATCGTCCGGCACCATTGTGTCCATTAGTATCACGTATTTCTTGGCATTATTGTCCAAAAACTTATCGCAAAGAAAGTGTCACACAGCATACGAACATATTATAAATTACTTGTACATGTAAAATATATAAGAGAAAATCTGTATGTACAAAATATAATTTTAAAACTCTATGAGAAAAAGATACGAAGCGTATGATAAAAAAATATGGAAGAGTAAATTGAATATATTGAGATTTGTGAAATATCGCAAGGCAAACATAAAGGTAAATTCACGCGAGAAATTTTTTTACAATATCAAAAAAAGGAAGATAAAATGTTAAAGATATAAACGAATTTTTTTTTTTCGATCTCTATAACTTTTACTTGGCCTATTTTCTGCGGTATCGCGTTTCGCATACGCCGTAAAGTTCCACGATAATGTAGAATTTTTCGCATCTACCATTATAAAGAAATAAAATAGACTTTGTGTAGCATAAAGGAGCGCGCGGGTCTCTTTATTTACACGGGATTCGGTTGCGATAAATTACAAAGTTTCGGTATAAATCTTGCTGTCTCTCGTTGCACGTTGGTTGCATGAAGAATTTCGCGGCTTGTTATTACCGCGTGTCATTGTTATCAGTACGATCGATATCAATGCGATTGTGCGCGTTTGCGCTTGACGACGTTCCGCTCTGTTCCGTTCCGCTGTATTCTATTAATTACGCCTTCCAATGTGATAATTAGACTACGGAGCTGCAATTACTTCGCGCCGTCGCGAGCTATTCGAGATAAATTACTCCCGGTTATTGGATTGTTCGCCGGAATTAATCTATCGTCTTGCGATTTTCAAACCAATGGCTTCATGCCGTTTGTCGAGTTGTCAGATCGCAATTAAATATACTATAAGAGAGAGAGAGAGAGAGAGAGAGAGAGAGAAATATGAAAGCTTCTTCGAAATAGAATTCCCAATTTTATTAACAGGGCATCCTTTTCATTCTCGTTAATTCTTGTTGAATCTTGCGTTAATATTTTTTTTCATCTCTCTTTTTTATTTTTTCGGTCTTTACTCCTCTTGTCGTGTATGTCAGTGTCATTCTTGTCTACCCTATAGTTCGGTAGTGGCTACCCCCCAATATTGCTGCATCCTCGTGGCGTCCTGCTCGAGCGAGTCCATGCCGTTCCTCTCCTGGATGACGGCAAAGTCGTACTCCAGATTATAAGGCATCAGCCTCTGTAGGCTGCCGAAGTAGGCAGCATTCGGTCCGCCGTTCAGCAATCTCCTTCCGCTACCAAAACGAACGACCGGTGGTCGCGGCAACGTGGGGTTGAAAGATCTCGCACTGCCGAATCTCTTTGACAGGAAGGGCAAGTTGCCGCCGCTCAGCTGCGGCGTCGACCTCGCCTGACGCAACGGCGCCTTCGTTAGCGTGTCTAGCTCCTTGTCAAATAACAGCTGAGTGTTTTGCTCAAGCATGTATTCCCAGCAACGGAATTGCTCCTCGCTGAGGACACCGGACCTCTCCGAGACGGCGTCCTCCTGGGTAGGCATGCACGGTGATATCTGAAAGAGACAGAGAATTTAAATACGAGGAGAAAATCAGATTAAGTATGTCACAATTGGTTATTTGAACAAAAATTCTGCTAAATATACAACCGTTGACAAAATTATTAGGCACCCTTAAATTTTTCGTATTTCTTATTTTGTTAATACTAAAAAGATTAAAAGATTTTAAAAAACTATCGATAGCACTTTAAAGGTTTAAAATGTTTTTTTTAATTTTTCGTTTGCGATAATTTTTCGCCCAGCATCGACAACATGTCTGAAAAATACAGATTTAGTTTCAAAATTGTCTATCTCGGCCAAAAAAAATTGTAGGAAAGTTTTAAAAAAAATACTTTGTAGGCAAAATGTTGTAGTTTATGGAACTTGACTTAAATTTTTCGAGAGAAATTTTTTTACCGAACAAGGAAAATACAAAAATTTTTTTAATTTCCAATAGCAACTTTAATACGTTATCAGTACATTACAAAATTTTTGTATTTTCCTTGTTTCGTGCTTTAAAAAAGAACATCGTTTCGTTTCTTAAAATTTTATTGTATTTTTGACACTCTGCAACTCGGTAAAAAAATTTCTCAGCGAGATACATAATTTTGAAACTAAATCTGTATTTTTCAGACCTGTTGTCGACACTAGGCGAAAAATTAAAAAAACATTTTAAAGCTTGAAATTTCAGCTTTAAAATGCTATCGATAGTTTATTAAAATTTTTTAATCTTTTTAGTATTTATATACTATTTACAAAATAAGAAACACGGAAAATTTAAGGGTGTCTAATAATTTTGTCAATGGCTGTATTTAATTAAGTTACAAATAGATGTGAGATAATTGTAAAATGGAATAAATTAAATTCTATTGTGGTGATGATTATCGACACAATTCAACTTGATAACAGTTTATGCAGAATTTTTTTTTTAACAATTATTTGTGACACACTATTTAGTGATCTTTCCCTCATATTATAGATTCGACATATCTTTTTTCCGTTTATATCTCTTATAAATATTCTCGTATGTTTTGTAGATCAACATTTCTTCTTCAATATTTGCTACTTCGATAGAAAGAATCGCGACTTTTACAGCATTTTCTCCGTCTTCCGTGTCGCATGTCGGTGTATTTTTCTATAAAGTTTTTCGAGAGCAAATTAATGGAGAGATTCGAGAGGTTTACCTTCCGCGTCTCCTGCATAAGAACACTCTGGTGTGCCTTGTTCGTCGTTCTGGAAGCCGCGCTTCCTGTCCACATCCTTCCTGATGGATGACGAGACTTGAAAGTACTGTCGCTAGCTTGATCAGACTGTCCACTCGGCGAGCTGCGATCGTCTCTGTAAGGAGGGCTTTCGTTTTCTTGTGTTGATCTAGAATTCTTAAAATATCTTCCGGAACCTCCGTGAACCTTATTGGATCTGTGAAAGAAGAAAAAAACTTTATTTTATTATTGTTCTTATCGAGAGGAATAAAATCTTTCAAATTTTTTCCGTGGTTATTCTAATATGACAGAAAGATTAGATTTTTTTTCTAATATAAAAAAATAGAAATTTAGACATTCTCGATAGAGACGTCAACTTTTGATCTCAGAAACTTTAATCTTAGAACAAAATATTGATCAATTCTTCTCAATTAATGAATACTTATAAATAATTGTAATATTTATTATAATTAATTAATAAATGTTACATACTTTTTCGAGATAAAAATACATAATTATTTAAATACTTAAACATATAATAAAAATTATAAAATTAACAGAATTAATATAAATATTATTTGCTTGAATATTTCGTCTGTATACTTTAACGTTGCATAAATTCACGACATATCGATCGGTTTGTCCGCCATCAAACTTTTTATATAACGATATGTTTGCGTCATCTTTTTTTTACTCTTACCTGTTTACTATATTCTTTAATACTCCATTAAGATAATAGCCCTCGCTTGCATGACAACAGCAGGCCGCTGGAGGTTTGTGCGCCGCCGGTGGCACGCAACAAGGACAGGGACATGCGCCGTCGCCTGTCTGGCCTCTATTTTTCCCGACAACGTGTCTGAGCTCGCGCATCAGCTGATCCATGTCACCTGGGCTCGGCCCGGCCAATCTCACGACGATGATGCTTAAATTGTCCTCGGCGCCGTAGGCTTGCGCCAGATCCTGCAGTCTCTTTGCGGCCAAAACTGGACTGGCCTCGGCTCTGGCCTCCCTCACGGCCTCCTGGATGCTCAGGACTTCCCACAATCTCCGATTGGCGACTATGACGAACTCGTCGTCGTCCTCCAGAGTCGCTTCTTCGTACATCGGATCGGGCACTACCAGCGGGAACATGGCAGCGTTCCCTAACTGATTCTTCACTGATTCTCTAGCTTTTTTAGACGCGGCAAGGGTCAAAGGACCGGCTGCTCGACAAAGGACGGCTTTCGCCTCTCCGCATGAAGCTACCTTTAGAGAGTACTTGGTCGAGGATTTTGGATATCCCTGCTGCGATGGTAATTTAACTACATGGACGAGAGTGGCGTCCACACCATATTTCTGACCTTTTTCTCGGAGTTCTCTATGTGCCGACAGTAAGGTGTACTTCAGGTACTCTTTCGATGTTTCTCGTATTGTTCGCTCCTCCAGCAAGAGACGCGGAATCATTTCTTGAAGGGCACTAGGTGCTTCCTGATTAGAACCACCGTCGAAGATGCCGAACAGACCTTCGACGTTACAGAAGGACGGCATTCGTACTTGAGAAATGTACAGCCTGCAAATATAAGAGTTCTTTCAACTTCTAGACAATGCGCATTTCAATATTATTTACGTTCTGCAGGAGATAGATAACGAGATTTCTTTCGTAAAAATCAATTAGCTTCTTAACCCTTACTCCGTATTGTTATTTTTGGCACCTTCTAACTGTACAGGTGGGTCAGTGTATTTTTTCGATAAGTTTATTAATATGTAAAGTGTTTTAAAAAATCTGAAAAAATGTATATACCTTCTTTGAACATTCTAAATAAAGACTAAAATAATAAATTTGACAAAATAATTTACTTAAATATATTATTTTATGATTATTTGTTTTCGAGAAATTGACGCGTTGTTAGAAAAAATGATCCATCAGTACGGAGTAAGGGTTAATAACAAAGAATTGCAGAAATAGAATAGATGGATAAATAAATAGAATAGAAGAATTGATATTTTTTTCTTCCAGCTATCAATTTATTCTAACTTTTATTATAACTTTTATTTATTCTTTTTGTGAAGGAAATATTATATATATATATATATATATATATATATATATATATATATATATATATATATATATATTCGTCATTAAATAATTACCTTTCGCGAGAACCCGCAGTTTCCGAGAAGCCTAACCGCCACGGTTGCTCGGCATTCTTCTCGGCCACAACAATTTCCTGTTGATGCGGATGAGACGGCAGACTGGGTCTGTTTTGTCCAGATACGTCTACCAGAGATATCGGTCTCTGGGATCTATAGACTTGGAACTGTCGTGGATCCACGTGTAATCGAGAATTGCAGGATATATCGAGAAACTGTAATTGCGGTGGCACTAATGTGGCAAGATTTACCCTATCCAGTTGATTGTGCGCGAGATCTAACACCTAGATGAGATAATACATTAAGTTACATTCCTTCATTTACTTACTCATACTATATCATTAACATGTATTTTTAATATTTATAAATATTCGCGTCGTGTTCTACATTATAAACAAACACTTTGTAGGTATTGCATTTTTAACATATATTCCGCCAAATAAAAATTATACATATATATATATATATATATATATATATATATATATATATATATATATTTATACATATAATTATAAAATTCGTAAAAATATTATTTATCAATAATTATTATTCAACTGAATAATTGTTCAATATTTTGATTTATTTATATTATAAATTTTTATTAAATATTTTGCATTATTTTTATTATGATTTTATTCAATATTTTGAATTATTTATACTATAAATTATATTTTGTTTAAAATATCGAACGAAAGTAATTAATAATGAAAATACATAATAAAAAATTAAGATTATTAATAGAGAGAATATATAATTTCATAATTAAGCACATACTTAAAAGTTCTAAATATTGAATATTTTCGAATATTACGTATAATTTAATTAGATTTTTTATTCTCTTATGCATTTTTTCTAATCATAATTTACATTTGATGCGTTTACATAAAAAGTATACTAAATTATTTAAAGAGATAATTACTACAGTCTTTTGCTTTCTAGGTCAACTTCGTATAAAGAATTAAGTACAAAGAATTAATTAGTACTATAATAGAGTCAAAATAAACACTTCGTGTATATCTTTTCCGCTTAAGTAAGCGGAGAATGTGTAACAGTTTTACATTTTCGCAATTTCAGTCTTAGTGTCCCGTTTATCTTGCGTACATTGCAAATTGCTCGATATGTATGACTAAACGTTTGCGCACGTGTTCTAGAGTCTCACCTTCAAGGACGTCGTTTTACCGAAGGTGGGACATGTTAACAGTCGATTAGAATGCACGCGCAGCACCCGTAAGTGTTGCAAATTGGCCACGTTGTCTGGAAGATACTGTAATCGATTTCCAGACAGCACCAATTCCTCTAGATCGCTCCACGCAGCTATGCAACTGCAAGATTTTTCGCGTTAATTTTAAACATGTTGTAAATAGCTTTGAATATATTTTATTTATGCTAACACGTGCGATAAAATAGTATTCTTATCAGTTCTGAAATTGAGAAACACTTCGAAAAGTTTGCAATTTAATTATGAATATTAATTATATTATAATTATAATTATAAAATTATTTGAAAGAGAGATAGAATAGTTTACTGACAAGGAAAGGGTTGGAAGTGTCCCCCTTCGATTTTAATGAGCTTTGAATATGTTGTAGTCTAAATCAAAATAGGAGACACGTATTTTTTTTATATGTGCTCTTATGGCTGTTAAGGGGGTGAAACACCCTCTTGAAAAAAATCGGTTTCTAATGAAAGTTTTTTACGAAAATGTCACATTTTTCGAAATCCCCCGCTTCCCCCTTCAATTTTTGAAAATCTGATTATGCAGTTTTAAAGTACATTAAAAACCATAAAACTTTTATTGGAAACTTTTTTTTATATCTCTTATTGTTTCGACGGTATTCGCTCAGAAATATAAAAACCGATTTTTTTCAAAAGGGTGTTTCACCCCCTTAACTGCCGTAAGAGTACATATAAAAAAATACGTGTCTCCTATTTTGACCTAGACTACAACATATTCCAAGCTCATTAAAATCGGAGAGGAACACTTCCAACCCTCTCCTTGTGAGAAATTAATTTTTATTACACATTTTGATTTTTATTGTATTTCGATACCGGGTTAGATCATTGTTTTCCCCTTCGCGTAAAATGAGTATGTGCTCACCTTTCCGGTAACGTGTCCAGGGTGTTGTAAGCAATATGAAGAATTCTCAGGGACGTAAACTTCGCGAGAGCGTCTAGGGCGGTATCGGTCAGGCAATTCGCCGTGACATATAATTTCTCCAAGGTGTGCGATCCCTGATGGCTTTTGCCGGCTTCCTCGCGATATGGTAGTTCGGAGAGCCGATTGTTGGAGAGGTTCAAAACTTTCATCCTGGAAAGGAGTTTGTAAGTGCGAGGCGCAGTCTTCGTCGCAGTTTACGACGAAGGGAACGACGATAAGTTTACTTAGGATAGTTAAATACAATTTGCTAACACGGTACATACGTTGGAAACTTTAATTTTCTCCTAAGATCAATTCTCTTCAAATTTATAATGCACACATTTCTTCACCATTATTGTTGCATATAAATGAGATGTAATATTATTATTATTCGCGTCTCTTTGTGATTAGAATTTTATTAGATGAGTCTCCATTTACAATATATCGACGAAAAAGATTGCTGTCTTACTTTTCAGTGTTGACGAAAAAGCTAGTCGGTAGCGTGGTTAACATATTTCCCTGAAGAGTTAAATGAACGATATTCAGTGGTCTTCTGGGCGGTGGTAGGGCTTGTAATCGATTATGAGGCAAATGGAGAACTTCTAATCTCGATGGCTGTGACAGCAGTCTGTCTGGTAGGGCAGTCAATGCATTGTGCGACGCGAAAAGAACGCGCAATGCTGGTAATTCAGTCGTCCATTCTGGCAATGCGTCTAAATTATTGCTAAAAGTGTATATAATTTTACGTAAGACAAAAAAATTAACGAAATGATGAAAGGAAAAAATATTAAATCTGATATATTATTTATAATTTAATATATTATTAAATGATCCACTGAAATATATTTGATTAACAATAAGCAGCGGGTTAAAATAGATTTTCTCCAGATTATTTTCATATTTTTAACAATAAATATTAAAAAAAAAAAAAATAAACTCTTACATGTATAGAGAATACAATACATTAAAAAAATAATATTAACTAATTAATTTTGAAATATTTTGTCATTTTTTCTTTAATTTTGATATGTGTATATGTATATACATACATTATAATCTGTATTATACATTTACTTACTAGGACACATCCAAATGCTCCAGATTAGTTGGCACAGGTTCAACGGTTAGTTTTTTCAGTTCTGTAAAAGTTGCATTTATTTTATTATTTATTTTAATCTAATTCGTTTAATTCTGCTTTTTTCTGAGAATTTTTTAATTGACTTAACATCTACACTCACTATTATTTCCAGCGATGAGTGATACGAGATTTCTGCCGCAAAGAGTTAATTCTGTCAGGTGATTTCGAGCGCAGCGTACGCTTCTCAATTCTTGCAAGGCGCTAATGTCCAATTTTTCAATGCTATTTTCGCTGACATCCAGATGCGTTAGATTCTTTGGGTGTTTGCAAACAGAAAAAAATAATAGAGTCGCTTTACGGCATAATTTTCTCATTTTATTTTTTCTCAAAAAGATGCTTGCCAATTAGCAGATTTGGGAAAAAGTAAATATAAGAAATGAAAAAGTAAAAAAAAGAGAGATTTACATAGCAGAAATAAACTTACGCCATAATTTCCCAAGATTATGTTTCCCTTCAGCTGATTATTTCTCAGATTAATCTTGTGTAAATTGTTATGCATTGCTTTATCTTCTTTGTAAGGCTTTTCATGATCTGTCTTTGACAGAACTTCCTGCGGATTATTATAAAAAATAAATAAAACTTATAAATTTAAAAGATTTAAGAGTCGAGGCTTTCAGAACATAAGATTGACAAAAAAATTTACGATAAATTTATAAAGTTAACAAAGTTGATAAAATTAATTAACTAAGAAATTTTAAAAAATAAAAAAATAAAATGTTTTCATTTTCTAAATTTTATTAAAAGCTAATCTTTGTATCTGACTGGCGCGCATTTATAAAGGCACCGCTTGGACTTTCGAAATGAATGCTGACTGTTACTTTTGGATCAGGCCACTAGATGGCTACCGAGCAGAAACGTTTCTTGTAAGTGAAATCCGTTTGTTTGGATATACAAGGATTGCTATGAGTCGGTCTGTCATTCTGGTTTCCCTTCAATACACGAATAAATCTTTCGCCTTTTACTAAAGATTTCCGTGGAGGGGAACAACTTTTTGAATATCAACAATTTTTTAGAGTACCCGGCGAAAGCTTGGGTCCATAAATCAATATAAAATTAATTATGTATATAGAAAATTATACTCAACATTATTGTTCGTAATATCAATTTTTTGTCCATAAAAATTTAAGTTTTGTGATACTTGTGTATATAAAATTCCTCGCGCGTAAATCTCTCTTCCTTATCCTCTCTTCATTATCAAGAGCGATACGAACAAATTCTCAATATTAAAAATCCTATCGTGCGTTCTTATTTATGATTAATCGATGTTTATGTAATTAAATTCTTGATATTTATACTCATTAATTCTTTTTATATTTACGCGAGATTAAATTGATAAATTCATATAATTAAATTGATTAAGAGTAGTTATGTATATATATTTTTCTCTGAAATGTAATAATAGAAAAGGATTAATTATTCATATTTTTTACATCAATAGTACTTTCGCATTAATTAATTTTTTATATGTTACATGATATATGTTTTTGTATGTTATATAATAATATAAATTATGCTACTTATTAATATTCCATAAGTAATAGAGAAAATTCAAATCTAAAAACTCAAATACGTTAACTTTTAATTAAAATTTTCTAACATTTTTTTTATTTTAAAAGCAAAACGTATTATAAGCGAAACATATTTCATATATATTTTGCATTTACAAATATAGATAATAATGAAATATTAGATATACGTGCGAATAGTTTACTGTCAAGGTCTAATAGAACGGATCAATAAAAACTGCCTAGAATTAGAGCCTGTCACCAGAAGTTTTTTTATAATCGCATTCACTATAATTTAATAAAGCATTAAACTGACTTTAGATAATCTATAATTAACTTATCTACATAATAATAATAATAATATTCGAATAGAAAACAATTTTATGTGCCTTAATGTGTATTTATATTCTAATATTCGTAAATTTTTGACTATTTATTACACTGAATATGAAATTATAAATCGAATCTCTCAAGAGTCTTCTGATATCTTCTTAACATTTTTAATTTCTTACGCGATTTATAGGTAATTTAAAGCGAATTTTGAATATACTATAAATATCATAAATTTATTATTAATTTTCTCTCTATTTAGAGAGTACACAGAAAAAAAGTAAGTGTCAAATCAAAATTTATATACTTATATAAACGCGTTCATTGTTTCATATATACGCAACAATTTGTAATCTTCTTGGAAGAATTTAAAAATCTTAAATTTTAACAATATTATAATTTTATTTCAATACTACGATTGTCATTTCAAGAATAAAATAATTATTTTAACTCTAAGAAAATGATAATCTTCTATTTGAACACGTATTATTTTCTATCCAACATTTTTTCCTCTCCATTCAAGACAATTATTCTTAAATAATAATAATATATTTTTCTTGGTTGAACTATATAAAATGTCTTCATCCAAGTAAATTTTCTTTGTTTAACGCAATATAATCTCATTTCAAGATTTACATTTTGAAACTAATGATATTGTCGAAATAAGAATATTCTTTTTTTCTGTGTACACAAGATATTTTAACATACCGTCAGAGCGAGAGCTCGCATGTTGAAAAAAGACGGTGGAGTGTTGAATAAATTTCCGACAATGGAAATATTCCTCAAGTTTTTCAATCGTCTCACTTCGTCCGGTAAGTCTTTGATGCCATTACGGTCAAGGATCAGCTCCCTCAGACTGCAATAATTATTAAATGTTAAAAAAAAAAAAAAACAAAGATTATATTGTAAATAGATTAGCAAAATATCGTGTGTTATTTCGAAAATATAAATATTTAAAAGGATAATTCTTCTATTTAAAGAGAGAGAGGGAGAGAGGTAGACAGGGAGGGGGAAGAGAGAGAGAGAGAGAGAGAGAGAGAGAGAGAGAGAGAGAGAGAGAGAGAGAGAGAGAGAGAGAGAGAGACAGAAGATTCAAATAGCTTTAAGTTAATGTTACAAAAAAGTTGAGTTTTTTGTTTAAGTTTAAACAAATTAACATAATTCTATAAATATTTCAAATAAATAAATATATTATATATATTTAAGTTAATATTTTTAGTATTTAAATAAATCCTTTGCATTTCTTCTCTACTCCGTTGTTTTCTTGCAAGCAAATATACTTCGCACAATATTTCTAATATAAAAAATACAGACTTTCTTATCAAGTTAGAGGGAAACTAAATAGATGAAAAACTAAATAGATAAATAATAAATGATAGAAAAAACTTATCGAGATATAAAGATTTGATTGCGTGTGTTGATATATTAATTATAACGTGAATTATAACGTGAATTATAACGTGAAATATAACGGGGAAAGTTTATCAATCCGTTTGTTATTTTTCATCAGATAACATTTTGTTCATGTTATTCTAAAGATAATCTCCTGAACATGTATAAGATATTAATAAAAGAGAAATTCATGTGTCTTTCGTAAAAGAGTTTGTTCGTAAATTGTAATTTTTATGGCGTAGCGCAGCGGTGTAACTTTTCGCGAAGCTTCGGACACGCGAATCGGTGAACCTAAACGAGCGAGCCGCCCACAGGATGTGCACTTGAGTAGAAAGTTTCGAATTATAGTGAAAACTTCGTTGCAGTAAGCATCTGTGTCGTCGGACAGACTTTCGATTTTTGCCGGCAAAATAATAGCGATTCTAATAGTAAACGCAGCAGAGTATAATCTGGCCAAAAGAAATTCTTTATTTCTTTGTTAAAATGTACATATTATTTTTTTATTCATATACTCGTTAATCAGCTGAGAATTGATTATTTTTTTAGCGACGATGTGAAATCGCTAATAGTTTTGTGTCAAACAATTAAAAATTTATAGACGTTACCTAACAAGTTTCCAAGAGCTTTAATAATATAAGAAAATATGAAAGTAAACAATTTTAAAGACTGATAAATATATTATAGAAAAGACTTTTATATACAAGATTTAAACACATAATTATGAAAGATATAAGTTGTTGTAATAAATAAATCGAGAAATAATTACAATAGAAATAACTAGGGATTATTAATAAAAATACAGAGAGAAAACTGAAAGATTAAGGAATTATGTACGTGAATTATGGCAGATTGTAAGTAAATGTAGCATTAAAGCGTTAGTGGTGTTTATTTTATGAGTCTATTGTCGCCTTACACACACACATTAGAACGCGCACTTGTTACTTCTCACCTGCCTTGCTACTTCTTGCTGCTTTGTTGTTGCTCGTTTGTAAAAGCGAGACAATATTTAAGTATATCTCAAGTCTTTTTTTAGATGATCGTTATAATAAGATGATATCGTTCAGAAATTTTTGCCACATAATTATATAAATCTGATATTTTGCAGATCTTCTCCTTCTTTTTATAATCGATTATCGTTGCTTTAATAATTTATTACACATGCAACACATAAATAAATATTTGAACATTTTTGCAACTCCTTCACCACAAATATTTACCAGTAACTTTATATTATTTATATTATTTATATTATCTTGCTAATATCATTGTTTTATATTGTAGATTTGTTTTACACTGCAATGCGTATGAGTTATACAAATGTATAATACAAAATTAAGGATTTTTTAATATTAATAATTTATTTCCTCGACTTCTTGAGAGGATGCATTTTTTCCAAATGCTGCAAAATCCTGGAGTATCCAAACTCATTGCAATAAACATTTTATTTTCGCTGTAAGTTAACTCGTTAAACTTGACAAGGCGATTTTTCTAGATTCACAAATCGATCACTTTTTTTTTACATGTAATATATTTTCAGTATCCATGGCATAAATATTATATTTATCTAAATTTTCATATAATATATATTTTTAAATTATTATGACACGATATTCTTTCGATTCCTCGATTTTATTGTCACTCGCAGATTTTCAAAATTGTCGAACTTATCGTCTCGATCGGCTGAAAAAGTCCCATCCGTAACCGTTCGCGACTGCGGGATTTCCGGTGGAAGGGTTTCTGCGACCGTATAAGATGCACGCTCGCGACCGTTCTTTCGAGGACTAAAGAGGTCGGTTGAAAGGCAAACTTATTCTTCTCTCGAGAATTTTCAAGCAGCGAGGAAAGAAAAACGGGAGAGGGGGGCCGCGCGAACGCGCGAGGATGGGTTGGCTGACCACTCTGATGTAACAGAACAGAAATGTTCTCTGTCGGTGTACGTACGAAGCAGGACCGAGCGATAATACGCCCTGGCTCAATGCGAACATGCACTAACAGCGATGGCAGTCGGCGCGAAATCCTTGTTACATGTAATACCTTAAACCTCGGATGAATAACGTGTAACAAGTTATGCAGCTCGTGGAATAATGGCTGATGTAGGACGTTTCTGTCAAAATGTTTCGTCTGAACATTATCCCCGGGGCTCGGGATAATTTTAGAAATATTCGTACATTGCAGATGTTAACAGAGGAATTATTTTGGACATTTTAGTTGATCAGATAATCGGATATAACCGAGAATATCATTACTATCGCGGAAATAACGGATCTTCGCGCGAGAAAATTAATTATATTATTAACGTGAATTAAAAAAAAATGCAAATTTAATTATACCAGGAACATATAAAGATTTAAGTTTCTTTAAGATCCTTGCTTCTTAAGATCCTTTGTCTTTGCGGATCTTTTGTTCTTACTAGGTATCTGGGTCAACTGAGAGGTATACCTGGAACGACAAAAGCTCTCTCCTTCATCTCCGTAATTATCGTTGTGTATAATCTTCAATTCAAATGATCTCTTGCGGTTTTCCTTCGTTCTTCGAACGCTTCGTTCGATTTTGCGTGATCGTTGAAAGTGAATCGTGTAAAATTGCTTTAAAGTGCCGACTCTTCCTGTGTGGTAGAACGGGGTTGAGCAACAGCAGGAGTCGCCTCGTACGCCGATGCACTGGCGCGAAACGACTCAGGTGGAAATCGCCACGCATAAGTTAAGAAGCGGCGAAATCCTATTCAGATTCTTCGGCGAGTGATTTAATCCCCAGACAATGAGATCTCGCAAAAGACTCGCATAATTCAAGATCATACACACTGAGTCGTTAGAATTTATTTTGTAATTGACAGCATTTTCTGGAGCACGTAAAGATCCATTTTGAGACATTGAGAAGGCTCAAGTTTTGTATATATGTAACAATAATTTGAGGTTGTAATTCAGGCAATAAATAGATCAATACTTTAGACTTTATTAGCTCACGTTAATTATTTTGTCTTTGATGATTCAGTTGAACGAAGACTTATTTGTAGGGTAAACTAGGGTATGATAACCATACGGAAAAGATGGCCATAGGCTATAATTTTTTCAATAATCGCTACATAGCGCGTTTTTTTAATCATTATTAAAGATAATTGATATTTACAATAGTTTATGTGCATACATTATTCGAACTAACGATATTGTGAATCTTATATCATATTTTTATTTTTGACTACCTGCAAAGTTTTTATTTGTCCACTGAAAACTGTTATAACGTCGAATAAATGACAGTTAAACTATCGTAATCGACATTGGACATATTATAAAGATATGTAAATTGTTATACGACCTATAATTTTTATTTTCGTTTTCACTATTTTTTTATAAATATTATGGCCATCTTTCCATCCCCTATGGTCATCTTTTTTTTAAAAGTTGGGTAAGATGGCCAAATGCTTATGTCGTACTACTTTGATAATATAAAAATTCTATTAAATATTTTCCTTTTAATTTCAATAATATTACGTAATTTAAGCTTCAGTGAAGATAATATGCCAAACACTATTTTAAAATAACAAAAATAAAAGTATGTTTTTTGCATTTTAAAAAACTATGGCCATCTTATCCGAGTTTACCCTACATGTAATTATCTTGGAAGAGAGAGAGAGAGAGAGAGAGAGAGAGAGAGAGAGAGAGAGAGAGAGAGAGAGAGAGAGAGAGAGAGAGAGAGAGAGAGAGAGAGAGAGAGAGAGAGAGAGAGAGAGAGAGAGAGAGAGAGAGAGAAAGGAGATGTTGCTTGTCTTCGACGATTGTCAAGATCTGTAGATTCGCCTTTAGATTCACCGATGGTGAACGGTGTATGAAGAGGCACTTGTATCTTGCGTGTGTAGACGTACACGCGTGCAGCGTCGTCATCGTCGTCGTGTTCACACCCCGTAATTCCTTCCTTCCCCTCCTTCTCCCGGAGTGCCGGGATCTTCATTTCCGGCCGTGGAAAGCGGTTTTCGAGAAACTTTACGTAATCTCCGTCTCGATTGTGCGGTCCTCTTTTTACATGAGATCGAGGGAGCTTTTGCATTGTCACATTGAATATCATGTCTTGTTGTAATATCTCTCTCTCTCTCTCTCTCTTTCTTTCTCTTTCTTTCTCTCGTTATGTACTTTGGATAAATAGTTCAACGATGCAAGATAGCTCAAAATATAGAATAAACGACGAGTAAAGATACATTTGCAAGATTAAATTGTATAACACGATGAAATAAAATATTCAATCGTATTACGTAATTTTGTTTTTTTTGTTACTTGTATTATATTTTGTATTTGATGATTAAATATTTATTTAATAAATCGTGAAAGAGCAATACGTTTATAATTGTTTTTGTAGAAAAAATTAATGTAATTTGATAACTGGTGGATGTTATCAGTTTTTTTTATTTTAAAATTTAAAAATTATTACATTTTTCTCTTTCCAAGATTAAAAAACTAGAAATTATACCAAAGAATATTTATCAGATTGATAATCAAGAAGACTTTTTATTCATTTTAATTTATCTGAATTTTTTTCAGCTGTACGAAAGGATTGAAATAATTGTTTTATTTGTTATATATAATATTTTCTTTTACATGAGTCTTTCGCATTTATTTTAATAATCGATAGTTATCACATGTTTTCAGGAAACCGTAGAATTAACAGTGTTACTCGATCATTATCGCGAGCACTGATTTTCCACAGGAGCCCGTTATCAGAGTTGATCGACAATAGCGTGTGATTAATGTGTTGGTAATTAATTGTGCTCCTAGATTGACGCGCATAAATCAGGCAACGTGGAGGGAAAATTTAGCTATGGGCACATTAATACAATATGTACGAATCGACAACAACCGACTGATAAA
Source organism: Anoplolepis gracilipes (assembly GCF_047496725.1). Taxonomy (NCBI): domain Eukaryota; kingdom Metazoa; phylum Arthropoda; class Insecta; order Hymenoptera; family Formicidae; genus Anoplolepis; species Anoplolepis gracilipes. The sequence goes on along the minus strand of NC_132971.1, from coordinate 10,842,727 downwards.
ATAAATTTCGTAAATGTAAATATGCAATATATCAGTGTTTAACATCAATTAATTTTAAATGCAACGCGCAATAAAATAAAACGTGTTATCGAGGCGTCGAGTATGACGTAATATTATAGTAATATTAATATTACACAAATTGAGAGATAAATAAAATATAAAACAAAAGTAAAATTTTTTTAAGATTCAATTTTGTTACAAGTATATTTTATTTTTTTTTTATATGCACTCCAGAATGAAAAACGAAGTAAATTTTTAATCAACAGTCACTCAAGTGAGAAACAAGTAATATTATACATATATAGATTTTGGATAACTTTTACGTATCTAATAAAGTTCAATCTTTTCTAATAACAAAAAATAAACAAATAAAAAGATCTCTTCAATTTAAGACAAAATCAATGATTTGTTTGATTTAAATAAATGAGCAGCATGAATAAATAGATACACGTAAGCACATGAGGAATTATGTATGTACGTACTTGATCAGTTGGCAGATGTCAGCTGGAATTATCTCGATCTTGTTGTCCGAGAGATTAAGATAGGTCAACGTCGGCAACTCCAGAAGCTCCCTCGGGATTCCGCGGAGATCGTTGCACTCCAGATGGACTGCACGAAGTTTGGGAAACCTATGGTGCGGGAATACAGAAAGAGAGTGAGAGAGAGAGAGAGAGAGAGAAAGAGAGAGAGAGTTACGTATGAATTAAGCACCAATTAAAGTTTCTACGTAGTTTCTCGCCGCATTTTGTTTCGTTATCGGACGTGCGTTCGCGATTTTCCTTACTCTTATCAGAGAAGGATTAATCTATCCGCTCTAATGATCTCGGGGCGTATTTCCCAACAATGGATTTAATTTTAGAAAGCAACTAAATCCAAAAGGAATCAAACGCGATTTTGTGTTAATTAATATATATAAAAAATCAGGTACATAAATATAGGATAAACTAGGGTATGATGGCCATACGGAAAAGATGACCATAGGCTGTAATTTTTTCAATAATCGCTACATAGTGCGTCATTATCAAAGCTAATCGATATTTACAGTAATTTATGTGCATACATTGTTCGAAATAACGATATTGTGAATCTTATATCATATTTTTATTTTTTACTACCTGCAAAGTTTTTCATTTGTCCACTAAAAACTGTTATAACGTCGAATAAATGACAGTTAAGCAATCGTAATCGACGTTAGACATATTATAAAGATATGTAAATTGTTATATGACCTATAATTTTTATTTTTGTTTTCACTATTTTTTTAATAAATATTATGGCCATCTTTTCCTTAAAAGTTGGGTAAGATGGCCAATGCTTATGTTGTACTATTTTGATAATATAAAATTTCTATTAAATATTTTCCTTTTAATTTCGATAATATTACGTAATTTAAGCTTCGGCGAAGATAATATGTCAAACGTTATTTTAAAATAACAAAAATAAAAGTATGTTTTTTGCATTTTAAACAACTATGGCCATCTTACTCGAGTTTACCCTAATCGAGAATGTAGATATGAAGAACGCGTGTATACCTGTGTAGAAGCTTCAGATTGTTGTCGACATTACTGAACTGATTCCATCCCAATGCGAGCTCTTCTATTGCTGGAAAAGCAATCGCGCTTTCAGGAACTCTTGACAGGCCCCCCTTGCTCAAGTCTAATCGTTTCGGACATAGCGACAACTGCGTAGCCTGTAAAAGTATAAAAAAATACGGTGTCTTAAGTAGAGTGATTTAAAAAAATAATAGACATTTTCTGGTTTTTATTATATACAATAAATCATCGAGCAAATAATTTAACTTTAATACTAATTTAAGGGGGGAAAAATACTATGTGTTAATAGTATATTAAAATGTATATAATTATTACATTACGTTGCATAATCTTATTATTTCAAATAAAGCATTTATCTGTCATAAATAGAGAGGTATGATTATGCTCATATATTATCATTAGTTAAATTATAACTGCAATGGTCGTATGAATCGAGGCATGCCATTTACCTCGAACTCCAAGGAGTCCGTGTCTATGGTGTCGTCCTTGTCATAATCCATAATCAAGCAATCAAATTCCTGATACGCAACATCTTCTGCACAGTCGTCTATTCTTACGCGAACACGCACGTTTTCTCATTAGACGTAAAATTAATTTTTTAACAAAAAAATGTTTGGTACATTTTAATGCAATTGTCATTCGCGAAATAAACCGCATAATTTTAGTTTCATTTAAAAGTATGCTTATAAAAATGTTCACTTTTGTTTCTTGCACATTTAATTTCATATCGTTGTATTTCTCTCGTCAAATTTTCGATCCTTTCAATCGCATTATTTTAATTAATGCTGATTTCGATATAAATAACCGTTACGTTTTCTCGTAATTCTTTGTACATTACAGAGCAATAGTTACGCTTAAATCAATCCGTTCGTTAGCGTAGAAACGAGAAGGATCTCGCTTAATACCGAATCGATAATTCAACAATATTGCGCACGGCCCGATGATTAATCAAACGTGAAGGGTCTACACTCACCGAAACAAACGTTTAAATAAATTTTAACGTTATAATTTTGTCACGTTGTTCTCGATTTGTTCTCTTTCGATCGCTTGTATATTTGGAATTACAAAATGGCCAATCAATGTGGCGCAATTATCGGAATGGATACGAGTTAAATGCGAACCGCTTGTAAATTTAAAGTGTAGAGTGATGTATAGAGTATAATAAAATAAAAAGATTTACGTAAAACACATTTATATAACATACGTATATTGTGTAAGCTTTTGTATACGGTAATATAAATTTATATACGGTAATATAAATTATGCCTCTATACAGAATGTTATATAATGCCACGTAACTGTTTTCTTTGGCCAGAATTCTACAACAAATTTGAAACCGATAAATTCTAAATTAATTATTTATTTATTTATTTATTAATAAAATCCAGTGAAAATTAAAAACACTGAGAGAGAACACGATTAAATTATTTACATATATATATCCTTTGCAGAATTTAAATTTAAACGAGTGATAAAATTCAATAAAATTTACATTCAAAAATAATTAAGTCGCATCGAATTAATTATTTCGCGTCTGTTTATTTTGGACACGTGCCAGTATAATAATGCAGTTTTATTCCTTACACGCTATATCTTTCGAGAACTGCAAGTTGGACTGTGTTTTATCGTCGGTCGAGTCAAAGATTCATAATACATTCAGCCTCGTTGAACTTCATTGTAAGAAACCGGCGTAAAGTAACATCGGTGCACGAGCAATATTTGTGCCGACAAGTATTGTTCTGCTCGTTGCGTCGGCTACGAATAGCCTCATTGTCCGCACCGCGAACTTTCAACCGAACAATGAAGACGTCAGTCAGAGCTTTCTTATCGGCGTTAGATTCGTCCGCGATCGCGCGTGCCAAGCTCCCTAAAACAATACGACGGAAAAAATCTGCTGCGGAAGTATCGCTAGAAAGCAGAACGCGCATCGCGCATCAAATCAAACTATAACGAAAAATGAAAATGCGAATAGGCTCATTATTTCATCGCACCGACGATGATCTTAATAAAAGTGTTTTAATTTATATTTATGGATATAGAAAAATGTTGTAATTAATAAAGTTTCCTCCACTTTCCTCATCAACTTTCATCACGGAAAATGAAAATGTGCAAAAGATATTTCAATGTTTCCATTTTGGCATTTTTATTTCAACATCTTTTTTTTCAAATAAAATTCTTATGCCATTTTTATCTTGAGTGAAAATAAAATATTTCAGCGGAAAATGTTATCTTATGCTTTACACTGTTGTTGTTAGATTCTGTATTTTTTCAGGAAAAATTGCTCTCTCTTTTTTAAGTAAGTTATGACTTTGGGTCATCCTATATTCTCAAAGATCTATTAATTAATTTAATCCTAACTTTTCATACTGTCAAATTTTTATGGCTTCCCACATTACAAACTACACCATATCGAACATTTTGTTAATAATAAAAGAAAAAAATAAACTGTTTTTAACATATTTTTTTCAATCGAAACGCCAGACATCGAGAAATACGTCTTTGCATAGAAAAATATAAAAGAGAGTAGTTTGTAAAATATTTGCTTATGAAGAAAAAATTACATTAAAAAAAGCATGAATTTTACATTTATTTAGTTGGGATAATACCAGTGTGAAAAGCTAGAGTTAACAGTTGTTATCCTTAATTTGACAAATCTTTGAAATTTGACAGCTAAAGATTCATGGAAAATGACAAATCCTTCTTTGATGATAATGCAGTTTGCCGTGGTAATCGCGAGCCTTTTCTTTGGAACGCCATTAGGGAAAGTGCCACCGTTGATGAAGGGGAAAATAGGATTATACGATGGAAAAGCGAGCAAGATATCGCGTCATATCGCGGAAAGTCTCGAGTTGTCATCACGCGAGCGAGCACGATCGTCGCGTGATGACGGTCCGTTAATTTCCGGCCGTGCGACGCATCAGATCGAAGGAAAACTACATATTTAATATTTATACAATATTTAGTCATATGCATTATTTTCATAATTTCCGAGCCAATTACCTTTAAGGCATTCATAGCCTGAAGAAATGACGGAATAATGAAATTTATTCGAGCTAGTGATGGGCGATCTCGATACGATTTTCAGAAAATCGATCTTTCTCCTAAAAAATCGATTTTTTTAAATTGAATATATTAAAAAAAATGTTTTAAAATATTTTTTTCTTTTTTTATAAATATTTTTGAGTGTCTTCGAAATTAATGTCAAATAATTTTATAAGTCAAATTATTTTAAAGTAAAACATAATTTACTATAGTTTTGCAAATATAATCCATTTTACAAAATTATGACTTTTTAGTTTTTGTTATGTAGTTTTGATTTTTTAGATCGATTTTTAGGAAATGGTTTGATTTTTTTAGTAAAACGATTTCAGTTACTTCGATTCAAGATCGATTAAAAAATTGATTCTCTTTAAAAAATCGCCCATCACTAAATTCAAGCGTTACATTCCCGTGGTTAAAATTTAAATTCTACTTTTACATACCAATTTCATCAATTTCCGATGATAATCCATCGGAACTCGACTTGATACTACTTTCCGATCGCGACTCGAATTTGCTTGATCGTCCTCGAGATTTTTATTCGTTTCGGAAACTTGTCAGACTCCTTCTTGCGGAGTAGAACCGGCGACGAATGATAAGAAGAACGAAAAGGGAGATGAATAACGAAATCACGCTGGTATCGGCCAGCCGACCTGGCGATGGCGTGAAAACGAGAAGGAAACGAGACGAAACGACGTTCTCAGGTAACGGACGCGCTTAGCTCACCGTGAAGAGACGTAGAGGTAGAGGAGGTAACGAAGGGACGATGAAGAGCGAAGATGGAGAGGAAGGAAGGAAGAAGCTCTCTCCGCATCTCCTCGATCGTCCGCGCTCGTCGATGGTGGCTAACGAGGAAAGTAACTTTCCCGGTGATGTCGGAAAAGTTCGCGGCTGGTCCACAGTACTGATGTCAAGCGAAAATCCGCGATAATCCGCCGCGCGAGAGAATGTGTTCCATATTCTCGGCCTCCTCCCAACGAGAATCACTTATTTAACATTTTAAAACTTTTTATTTTTTTTTTTTCACATTTTAAAACTACCTGTTTTTTCATCAGAGAACGTGGATCCCAAGATCTGATAATCTTAATGTTATCTTGACGCTCTTGTAACGGGGATAAATATCTATATCATTTTCATGTTCATCAAGGGCAGTAATCGAGGGTGTAAATAACTATAAAATTATAAAATTATAAAATAGATACGGCTTGACGCGCGTGCAAAGATTATTATGAAATGTAATTAGCGAGTACTGTTACTAAATTGGACGCGCAAATTCGTTTTAATATGGTGTACCGTTCGGCACGCGCGGAATAAATTTATTGTGAGAATTATGTAAAACCGTTAAACTAGTCTGCCCAATGTGTAGAGAGAACGATCGTGGTAATTACAGAAAACATAGAAGGAGATTTAAAGACAAAAAGTAGCTGATTAAAATTGTTGCTACTTCTTTAAAGTGAGGCGCGTTAATACTAATCAATAATATAGGATCGTCACATCATAATATAGTTTACAATTACAAAATCATAGTTTGATAAACAATATCGATCCTGTTATATATGTAAATTAAGTAAAGAAATATTTATTAATTTTTTAAAGGATTAACTTAGAAAACGAACTTATATTTTTGCAAATAATAGATATCAAATAATAATTTTGTAAATAATTGGTATCATTTTTGTAATAAAAAATTTTTTAAATAGAAATGTAATATTAAAAAAATGTTAAAAAGTCGGTATAATACTTTATAAAAAAATCTTTTATATATATACATATATATATATATATATATATATATAAAAGATTTTTTATAAAGTATTATGCCGACTTTTTAACATTTTTTTAATATTACATTTCTATTTAAAAAATTTTTTATTACAAAAATGATACCTATTATTTACAAAATTATTATTTGATATCTATAATTTACAAAAATATAAGTTTGTTTTCTAAGTTAATCCTTTAAAAAATTAATAAATAATTCTTTATATATATATAAATATCCACACTAGAATATTTTTTTATGAAATATTATATTTTTTATGAAATACTTTTTATAAAACATAAATCGACGTAGTTATCGCGTGTTATAAAAATTGTTAATACACGTTATTATTTTATACGATTTAGTAAAAAAAATTTTATCACTTTTCAAATTTATAATTATCGTGTAACGGCAGAGAAATGTTTCGTGATACCCTCACAAATTTTCACTCGCAATGTTTTTTTTTTAGATTAATGCATTGCGAGGCGGTTTGTTTAATAATATATCTATACACAAAGTCAGATTAATCTCGCTTAATCGATTATTGGACAACCGCGTATCAGTGGTTTCCACGCGGATTATTAAAAATTTCTGATCATAACCGATCTATTTCAATTAATTTCCCTAGGATTACACATCGAGAGAGAGAAACGCGACATTCAAACAATGCTTTCAATAGCTTGTTTGCCTTTTTGATGTAACGGTATTAACTACTTTATCTATGATGAGAATGGAATAAATCATCTCATTTTTGAATAAATTTGAAGTAATTTCTCAGTACTTTCTCAAAATATCTTTTCAAGAATCATTTACATATACATATATAGTTTTTGTAATATTGAAAATTTCTAAAAATTGTTCTTGCAAGTTATAACTGCAAGACTAAATTTAATCTTCTAAGTATTAAACAGCTTCATGATTACGTTACTCTGTGAATCCTTTGACGGACTGAAAATTTGCGAAAGTACGTACTCGTCGAGCTTAATGAAAACTTTACGGAATACCGCCGTAGCATCCGGAATGAACGCCGCTCTTTGGCGTCTTAATTTTCCGGCGATAATTTCTTCTTATCAAAACCAGACCGCGTGGTAACGTTCCAATGCACCGAGTGTCCGAGATACATACATATGTTTTACATGTCGCGAGCGGAATTTTTTTCGATCCAAAAACACTGGTTCATGCGTAATCTCCGTTTTTGCCCGTCAGATACGGAGCATTATTCGCGACTACCGCCGGCACGTCACTGAGGAGTTGTACGGAGAGTTTTGTCGCGTGTCCTGCGCCACATAAAAAGCGGAAGAGAGCACGCTCAGGTGCCTAGATCGCGCTATTTTTGCGTCTGCTAGACGCTTTAGGTCTTAGCTTCGAGACGTTGTACGAAAGAACGACACGTGCTGCTTGCTCCGACATTGACGTTTAACCGTTGGAAGCTACACACACACACACACACAAATAGGTACACGCACATTTGAACGAGAATCCTCGACTTCTCCGACTTTACTCTACTTGTGACGGACACATACAGATATATCTATCTTCTCTGCTTCTGGAGATAGCACGATTCGAGAGAAAGATGTAGGATCTCGTTGTGAATTTTGAATATAAAAAAATTCAGAAAGGAAAAAAAGCGAAGATTGAACATAAAGAGTAAATTGAATTTTCTTGGCATATACTCGAGTGGAAATTTAAATATATTAAATTATTATATATAAAATCATATAAAATAAAATATAATATAAATAATAATAATAATAATATTAATAATATTATTTATAACAATATTAATTTATGTAATTAATATAATATAAATTATTATTATTATATTTAATTTTTTACTATCAATACATGTATGCTAAAAAAAGCTCAGAGTTTGCTAAGGATTTAAGAATTATAAAATATATTCACAACGATGGAAAAGATTCCCTAACGATAATTCAAAAAATTGAAGAAAAATTGAAATATTATATATAAAATCATATAAAATAAAATATAATATAAATAATAATAATAATAATATTAATAATATTATTTATAACAATATTAATTTATATAATTAATATAATATAAATTATTATTATATTTAATTTTTTTACTATCAAACATGTATGCTAAAAAAAGCTCAGAGTTTGCTAAGGATTTAAGAATTATAAAATATATTCACAACGATGGAAAAGATTCTTTAATGATAATTCAAAAAATCAAAATTCAGAAGGATTTAAAAATTTAAATATCGACAAGGATCTAAGAATGTAATTCACCTATTTTCTCGAGTATTATCAAACGTAATTACGTTCTACCGCGATGGCAGTCGAAATAAAAGTAATTGGCGACACGGTCGAGTCCTTCCTTCCTTCTCAATTACGGAAACGCATTGCGACGCGGCCAGAAGACTTCTCTAATGGCCAATTTGATGATCAATTTCGCGTACCGTTGGAATGCACACGTAACGGTGCGCGTTTCTTCTCTCTTCTATCTCTCCCTCAGATACTTTTCGTACTGCCTTCTCGTCAGCATTTATTTTCTCGCAATGAGATATCGACTGGAATGTGCTCCGCTATCCTTTGAGACTTTACTATATTTTGTTCTTTTTACCTGAATAGAAAATATGTATGTATATTTAAATTGTGTAACAGCTGGAATGTATCGTACATAACTCAAGATACACATCGTCCGTACGGTTTTCCCAGATCGGAAACATTTTTGACATTGCAAACAGCAAGTTTAATTTAACGCAATTTCATTAAGTTGTTGACATAGGGTAAAGGTGCCAATTATGAGATACTTTTTTTTTAAAAGCTTATATTTTCTTTAATTGTAACTTTTAACTCAAAAACTTTATGTGGTTTTATAACACTAGTACATTCAAGTTTTACCACTAAAAAGCATTAATAGCTCAAATGTGTATTTTATTTGCTCTAATGATTTTTCTTAAGCTTGAAGAATTTGTTTGTTTTGAAAAAGGTATCCTAATATATAGATAGTAAGGTTTTCTAATATGAGACGATTTTATATTACAAAATTAAATGCAGGAAAACACACTTTCAATTAAAAACTGTTTCATTATTTTTTATTACATAAATGTAACATCACAGGTACTTTCTATTATTAGTTAAATGATACAGAACTACAGAACAGAAAATAAAAGCTTTACTTTTTGGTATCAAAAAAAAAATTATAAGATATTTTTTAATATTTTGTGTGTATCTATAAAAATGTATAAAATTAAAATAACATATATCTAGGAGATTCAAATAAAAATTTATCTTTCTAACAAAGAGCGCACAAAAATATATTGCAATATTAACGTTTTTAATATTTTAAAAAACAACAAAAAATAAGTCTTATTTTTGGCATAAAAAAATTATATATCTTTCAAATATTTTATATATCATGCGTCTATAAAATTAGAATAATATATCTTAGAGATTTAAATAAAAATTTATCATCCCAAGAGCAGACAAAATGGTATTATAATTAACGTTTTAAATATTTCAAAATAGAAAACCAACAAAAAAAATAGAAAAAGTAGAAATTTACATTTTTGATAATTCATTATCTTACTTGTGGGAGAAAAGTTCTAATATAAGATGTATCTCATATTAGAAACTATATAAATCATATATATATGATAAAGTTGCGCGTGCAAGAATTCAAAGTAATGATCAAACACCAAGATATAATTGTTGCGTTTGACGTTAATAACATAATGAAAAATGAATATCAAGCTATTGCTATTCAATTATGTTGTTTACATCTCTTTTAAGTAGCACATCCAATAACTTCCCTTAGCGTTTATAAAATCGTCATACACTCGTCCGTACACGTGTGCTACGCTGCTGTTATGTACATACGATTTTACGGTTATCAATTATCAAGATGAAATAGTAACATTTCTAAAGAAAAGTGATTGCGTTTGTAAAATAATTAAAGGTCTCAAATATGAGATCCTAGTGAGGAATCCCTCTCGTAATAGGCTACTTTACCCTATTATTGCAGCACATGCTGTTTGTCACGTATCCTTGTAAAGGAACGAATAATCAATAATAATCTTGAAAATATAATTGTCTGACAGCGCGTTAAAATTTCGACATATTTTGTGATGAAAGGAGAAACGGCGCGAAGGGATTCGCATTTTTCAAATCCAAAAAAATGCGAAACGTTCTCGCGGGAAGTTTGCTGACGTGGCGAAGGAAAATCGCGCGGTAAATAAACTTCAATTAAACTTCCAGAGCTCGTGCAGCGAAGAAGTTGGGTATACCGTAGAAATTGGCCGACTTTATCAACGTCCTTCTAATCGCTGGTGAACAAAGTTTTTCCCCCCCCTCCTCCTCCCCCCTCCCCCCGATATTTTTTCCATCTCGCAGATTTTCTCGCGGTGACTTTCCATCGAAAAGCTATTTTCCGCAGGATCCGCGAAACACGGTATTTGTATCCTTTTTCCCCAACTATTTCGCGACGATGGGCACGATTTTTTTTTCCCAACCGTGCCGTGGAACGCCTCGGTTTTGCATTTCACGGTGGGCCGAGCGTGTCGATCCAATCTCGGCTGTTCGAACGAGCACGTTCATTAAGGCGAAATTCCGCAGTTCACTTCTGATCGAACGAGTCATTTGAAGGCGAAAGAAAGCTGTTAGATAACGATGAGTCTTCGCGGGAATGAAGGTACGCGACACTCGCATCAGCTCGTAATTCGAGCTTTCATTCTCTCGTGATATAATATAATTTCACGTTGTAACAATGTAATAATAACTTACAATCGAGTCGCTCGATCATTAAATTTTGCCCGCAATAAACATTGCGGATCCGCACGAACCTCATTCGGTTACGGTAATAGTCGTAGGGAGGCTAATTGCGCCGATATCACGTTACACAATCATGATTCCTATATGACTGGTTGTTAAGGCTAATAAACTCTACCTCTAGTTTCGTTGTTTGTTCCCTCGCGAGAGCTACACCCCGCGAGCGAGAAAACGAGATAAGGACGCTCGACGATATCGCGTCGCTTGGTAATTTACGAACAGGCAACTATAGGGAATACCAAGAGAGAGAGAGAGAGAGAGAGAGAGAGAGAGAGAATATGTTTCGGAATATAGGAAGGATCCGGAAATATAGGAAGCGTCTTGGGGATACGTTATGTTACACTCCGAGGCTCCGCGTGAGTCTTTTATCCAAACTTCTGCGTTTTCCACGAGAGAGGAGAGCGACGAGAGCGAATATTTGATACACGCGCGATCGCACGGAAGAGGATATTTGAATAACGCGATAAAGATTCTTCTCTCCTTGGCGTTCGATAAATGCATTTCAATGCGGCCGTCCGTTTTCGTCCTGAAAACGCCATGTGTATATATGTATGTGTGTGTGTGTGTGTGTGTGTATCTGTCACGTAAAGAGGGAAGTTGACGAGGGTAGATATCTACTGATTGGCCGATTAGGCGAGCGCGGAAGATTCACGCGGGAAGATAAATCGGGAACCTCGCTCGACTTTTGGGATAAAGAGTGACAAGAATCGTTCATAGAAAATGAAGGGCACAAGTTTCATCACGGCAATTGCGATTTTAACATGAATAAAAATTATATTTTTCGATAAGTAATGGTTAATGATTTATAAATTATTATTTTAGTTATTTTCGTTTAAAATACATAAACATTTATTAAACCTGTTTTAAATAATTTATAAATTTTATAACAAAATTTAATGTAGACATTTATTTGTAATTTTATGTATCGCTCATCTTTCTTTCTTAATATATGTGTATATATGTACAAATATATATATTTTCAAATTATAATTTTGTTTTAAATTTTGTCACAAATTATAAATTGTTTACAATTATCTTTATAAAATAATGTGTGTAAGATAATATGTCACGAATTATTTTATCGTATTATTAATCTCGGATTATAATTCTTTTTTCTTTTGTTTTTATATATTATTGTTTTGTTTTTATTATTTTTTTCTCATTATTGTTAATTCTTTTTTTTATTTTTTATTTTCATTATATTCATGTAACTATTATATAGAGATGGTGTTACGTTACTTTATTCACAGGGTTCTGCCATATCAACGTAGCATTTCTTCTTACTTCAATGTAACTCATTCGTTTCTCTAAAGATAGTGTTACAATCTCAGAACTGGCTTTAATGATCAACGTTTTTCAAAGGCTCGAGTTAAAAAAAAACTTTTAAATGTTGAGTTATAATTGAAAAAAATACATCTATGTTCTTAAAGAGAGAGAAAGAGATTACATCTAGTGTTTGCTAAATATTTATTTTTGTCTACTTCTTATATTCTTATATGTATGTGCAGAAACTGCGTGTTTGAACAATTAGAATGTTTAGATTTTTGAAAAGTTGTATTGAAAGACATTTAAATAATTAAAATTATATGCACATGTGCTTAGTGACATTTTTAGATATTTGAAAATGCAATTGACCAATTTGTCATTTGCTCGCAGGAAAAAGATGAGAACACTTATTCCACAATTATTTAAATCTATGGAAATAAACATATCTGAAGTGCATCTCATTTGCCGTAGGAATTATTGCATAGTTATACAAATGATATTTCTACGATCTATATTTTCTCGACTTGACGGAAGATATATTTCACACTGCAATTTTTTAGTAAAAAAAATTCTGTTTTCTAAAGGACACATTTTTCTACAACATATTTTTCTATGTGTAATTATAGGTGCGATACGATGCGTCGATATGCTTTAAACCGATCAACAAGAGACAATCACGGTAAACACGATCTATCAGTATCAGTAACGTAAACGCGTTAATCTCACCCAATGAACCGGAAAGCGATAGTCAACGTGGCTGTTTGTCTTGTAGAAATCGATCAATTTTGTCGAATGTGATTTCTGAAAGTGTTAATAATCACTAAATATTCTGAAATCAATTCTGATATTAAATCTCTGACATGAAGCAATTGTGCATTTGATTAAAATAAAAAAAAAAAAAAAAAAAAAAACACTCCGACTTCATAAACTCTTTTCCGCAGATTTGTCGCGCAACAAGTCGTTCCGTTATTTTTCAGCCTCCCTTATTGTAACGAAAGAAAAAGTACAATTTCTCAACTGATTCGTTGATCTTTTTTTTTTCGCGATATTTACATCGCGATGAACAATTGCAATTCCTCGCAGATCGGTTGTCGTATTTTTATTATTATTATTCTTCCCTCTTTTACCCCTCAACTATGGCCTATATACTATGCAACTATGTACACTAACACGCGAAAAATTACTCAGATATTTTTTGCTCGGTTCTTTATGAAAAACCGTATTTAATGAGTGATCGTCGTGCGATCTCGTTAACGAAACATGCGATGTAAGACGGGGCTTGGCTGAATGGTCGGATTTTCCTGTAACGAGAGCATCATTATCGTCCTCACGGATTTTTCTTTTTCTTTTTTCCTCTCCCTGCATGCCATGGTCTGCTTTTACACTTGAAAGAGTCTTACATTGCTCTGGAAGGATTTGGAAAATCAGGTGAGACGAGATGTCTCTCCTGTTTTTTTTTTCTTTCGTCCTGTTTTCTCTTTATTTCTCTTTTTCTTTTTTCCTCTTCTTGGCTAATATCAAAGTTTGCGACTTTTCCACGAGACTGCATTCACAAGATGTAGCTTCCGCGACGAGATGTTTTTCCATCGCTATTTTTCGGAAAAGCTTGGCGCGAATACGTCTTTTCTCCCATTTAATCTTTAACGAAAAGAATAACTGTTTATCGCAAATTTTCGGTTGGAAGATAATCTCTGTGATAGTCGACCGACATCATTATAATTAATTTTAGTCTAACGTGTCGTTGTGTTGGGGAAAAATGCGCGGCATCAAGTTTCCTCGGTGAAATTTTATGAATTCAAGTAAGGAAGAGCTTGGACGCGGCGTAAAACGCTAAAGTCTACGCGCTAAGGCTCGTAACGAGGGAAGTTCCGCACGAGAACTTAATAAGGAGCCTTAATAAAAATTCCCGCTTTGATCATGATAGTCATCCGCTAGGTAGATAGGTATGCAACGCGCTTTTAAGGACCCTTGGAAATTATTTCGTCGGTGAATAAAAGAAAAAAAAAAGAAAAAACAAAGGGGCGAAAGGCCCTTCCTTTCCACCTGCCCTCGGTGTTTTCCTCTTTGTGACTAACAAGCGGAATTCATGTGAACGCACGTCCTCTGCCGGTTTATTCCCGTCAAGATCTTTTGAGGGCGAAAACGGAACAGGGCAGTTCGTAAAAAAGGAATGGGCAAGATAAACCAGTAAATAACAATGGCACTTTGATAAAAAACAGATCGCCGTTGTAGAGAATGCTTACGTGCATTAGATTTTTTTTTAGCGTTATAACTGATAGAAAAATAAATTTTTTTTTTTTTTTTTTCTATGTTGAAGAAATATTGATTCTTGATCTCGAATTAACTTGGAATGGCTTATAACGATCACGTAAAGTATGTAAGTAATTTTAGTTTATATCTTTTTCTTTTCTCGAATTTATTTACAAGTTACAATTGTTCCCGTTAGTGAGACAAGTTACGATCAACCGATAAAAGGCAAGAATTATTTTTCTCTTTAAATCTAAATGCGACTTGTTTCTTATTCTCAGTCGTTGTCTAGTATTACAAATTTCACAGTTTTATAAAACGTTTAGAGTTTAGAGAGTAAGTTTATTTTATTGTCTTCGTAAAGGCAAATATATTGACCAATATTCTGAGCAACCAAACAGTCTCACGAATGATCGAGAAGCAATTGGAGAGATAGGATGGACGAGGAGAGGCGAAAATAGCGATGCGAATGTTGTAACTGGCAACTTTTCCGAAGTGCCTTTCAGCGATTAAGGAGAAACTTTCGCGATTTACAGTGGATTTCAAGGAGAGCCACAGACCTCGGGTCCAATCGGGGGATTTACGGTTGAAATCGCTATTTGAACTTTATATCTTTTCCAACGAGGTTCCGGGATGTAGAGTAGCATCGAACGTTTTTCACTTAATTATGACAGAAGATAACATTGTCATAATGTATGTGATAAGACACATTTATTTTACTAATGCTCTATAATATAAGCAAAGTTCGCAAGGTACATATTAAAAATCTGTAAATTTATTTTTTTTTTAAATTAAAAACTTTAACATTTGAAGTTATTTTACTTGAAACAATTGTGCCTCGAAAATAAGGAGTCACTTCTTTGAATTATCTTTTCCCGCAAATTATTTTCACAATAAAAACAATATATGAACTACAAACATCGTATTAGCAGATGTATTATTTTTTTGGTAACTCAAATAATAAATGTGTCAATTTAAATCTTTTTTCTCCACAAGTCTTAATAATAAATGCCCAAAAAACAGCCTAATTTCGAACCCTTCGCAAGGCTAATCGTCGCTATCTTCCTTCGGGGCAGTTCCCTTTCTGGGTGCGTGAGAAATTAGGGCAGAGCTTTTATCCCTCGAGCCCGATATTTCTCTTTTATGTTATTCTATTCCTTTACCTTTACGTTCCCAGCGAAAAACGGTTAGATGCACGAAGATTCGCGTGAGAATAAATATCCTTCGTGTAACGAAGGAAAAATCTCCGAATCATCCTCCTATATTTAACGACTGATACTCGTAAAACCTTTAGTTTTTTTTTTTCATTTGTGAGATACGAAATAAACCATTCGCGCTTTACTTAATATCATCACGTTATACTTACGACTTATATATTTCGCGGTAGCGAAAAGTTAATTTGGATTAAATTATACAAAGCCAATTTCACGGTGGAATCTCAGTCAAATATCCACATAGTCAAGCATAAAAATTGATTTTGCAGTATTTATAGGAGCAGAAATCAGCTTATGATACACAAATTACGGTATTAATTGCGCGTAATAATGTTACAGCAAATGGATTCATTTAGTTTCATGCTTATGAACGCTTGACTTAATCGATAGGCCGTGCATAGGCACATGTACATAAGTGAATCAAAGCGCGAATAGAGTTTTAGTGTATTTAATCCTTATCCCATTTAGCTGTGAAACTGCTACAATAGCGCAATATAGAAGATTGAATTGCCATATTTGATAATACATACTACGCAGATAATCGAGATAATCGAGATTGCTATTAATTAATTAATTAATCGAAATTATTGTGTTTTGTTTGAATCACAGGCCAGTAAGCAATGAATAAATTTTTAAATACTATATAATTATATAATTTTATATAATTTTCAAATAATTAAATATTATATAATTAAATAAATATTGTATAATATGCGATATACCTTGAGTTTAATTTTAATAACAGATTTTTTTTTAATCTAGTTGTTCTTTGAAAAACATCGAGGAAATTGCTATTGTTAACTTTTAAGATTTAGTATTATAATACTTCAGTAATCAATCTCGAATAAAAATCTTGAAAAAAATAAACACAACTAAATTTTGTTTTATATTTTTTGTGATATTTTGGTAAATATTATGATAGATTTTTGTGACAAAATTCGTATTAATATAGTTTGTATATAATTAAATTTTAATGCAAAATAGAAAGTTGAGATGCCACGGTTTTCATCAAATTCTTTATAAAAATAAAAAAATTAATTACTCCTTATTTTTATCTTTTTGAAATAATTAAACACAAAAATTGATTTTCCTAGATTATATTTCTCATATTATATTCTCCATATTATTTCCTCTGAAAAATTGATAGCCAATCATAAGTGTTACTATTGTGGCAAAATCATGACCCGTTCGTTTTATTAATTTATTAATAAAGTAATTAATTATATACGCCATTATATAAGTGATCGAGTCGTCGCCGAATGAGATTGATTCTCACCAATACACGCATCGTATCATCGACATTAATTAATCTTTCTCGTTGTCACTTGTAATTTTATGCCGCGAAAAGCGACATGATGAGATTGATCACACCGCACACTGCGATCTCTCATTCCCAATAACTCACTGTCATTTCTGAGCCTCTTATAATTTCCGGTTAATAGCGCATTGGCGCATCATCGTCCAGCGAAACGGATTGCACGCGATGCACTTTTCGCTTATAATATAAATACAACGCGCTTTTCTCACAATCAGATAAAAAGAGTACAAAAATTAAGTCAATACAAAATTAATTTCGACGGAGATTGATTTTATGTCACGCGTCGCTTTACAACGTACATTATTACGCACGCAAAGTAATAATAAATTAATTAAGTAATTAATTAATTATAATAGGCCAACAAAATGCTTCAAAAAGAGGGAAAAAAGAGAAAGAGAGAGAGAGAGAGAGAAAGACTTTTTTGTATGAAACTGCGTTCGGTTTTTCAACGTTTTCAGTTAGAGAGTTTGAACATTTTGGAAATTGATAATTAATCGATTGTATTGAGTCTTGATTTATATTGAGTCTTAATTAAACAATTTAATTAGAGTCTGTTACATCACGAATAAAATTTCTACCGAATTAAAGTTTAATTAATTATAACGCAAGAGTTTATTGTCACTTTTTCATCTTCATCAGCTCTTGAAATTATTTAATTTTTAATAGCAAATAACTCCAAAGTTTTTGGAGTCAAATTTTAAAATAATCATCTATGCTATTAACCATGTTAATTTATCTATATGTATACATCAGTTGTATGTATTATATCATTGAGAGACATTATACTGAGAGGCAACTCGTGCATCGATGTATATGTTGAAATTGAATGATTGTTGCATACTGCAAAAAAAATCGACGCTTTTTTTACGAGACAAAAACTCTCAACTGTTCTACGTTTATTAAATCGCGTTTCTAATAAAGACAGATCTCTTTTGCGTACAGTTGAGTCTTAAATTAAAATGTGTATTGTCATGGATGCGGTATTAAAAACTCGCAGTGTAAAATACGTTTCGCCCGAGAGAGACAATTTTTTTTCTCGTCGGAATATGCATCCGACGAGAGCGCATCGGGATGAAATAATAAACGTAGTTGTAAATAATACCAGGATTATATTTTCAGTAACGTGATGAATAAACAACTACACATCTGGGGTTATTAATTTATGCCGCTGGTAAAAATGGGCAAAAATTGTAACGATGAAAGAAGAGGTTTCGTTTAATTAAAAATTCGATGGCAAATTGAAAGAAAGAATACGCGATGAAGCGATATCGTCACAATTTCGTGACAAATCTTATTGTTAGTGTATATACTCACAAGTAAACCTCAGGGAACAGGGTCAGACACTGATTTTTTTATAGTTATTTTTCATGCCAAAGGATGAAGAAATCCGTTATTATTTTTAGCTCAAATTGATTTTTTCAATTTTTTAAATCAATCTGAGCTCAAATCAATTTGAGCTAAAAATAATGACAGATTTCTTCATACTTTGGCATGAAAATTAACTGTAAAAAATTTGAAAAAAATCAGCATCTGACATTCCCCGAGGTTTACTTGTCAGACTTTATTTATGTACGTCACCGTCGCTGGTGGTCGATTTCAGCCGCGGATGTAGCGACGAATACGATTAATTAATGAGGTAACACGTAAACTAGAGCAGGTATGAATGTAGCAACGTTTGCGCAACGTTGCTCCGTGGTCAGTGCGTCCTGTTGACACGCGCAAACGCACTCGGCGTGAATAATCGGATTGAAAGCTATCATTCTTGTTATACTGCTTTGGAAACCACAACTGTTTATTTTTCATTTTTTTCGTTGTTTTCCATCAAACGGAATATGGTGCGAGAAATTTACAGCCGGAATATCCTCAAGCGAGCGTAATCGAATTCACGGACACGTTTGCAATTAATCGGGCTCGATTTTTTTTAATCCGGAGAATTTAATAAGTAAGTTATATCACATGAACTTGCAATTTTTTTCAAAAATTTTCAAATATACGAGCAAAAACAGTGTGCGCTTTTCGCGCACTTTTTATATGGACTTAATTGTTTTAATTTATTAAAGAAAGAAAGAAAAAATTTGTATATTTAAAGTTAATTTACTGATAATCTATTTTTATTGAGAAATCTATATATTTAAAATTATTTGAATTACATACTTTAATTACTTAATTTTTCTATTTTATATGTAATTTAATGTATTGTAATTTAATATATAATACATATATTTTTTTCAATAATTAAACATTCACTTTTCAATGTTATCGACCGCCAATCAGACACACGGAAAAAAGTGCAACAATATAAATCTCGAAATTCGACTTGAAAATTTGCTTTATCACTTTTTTTTATTATGGACTTTCTTGATATCTTGATTTTTTTGAAATATTTATAAAATAATCGCCAACAAATAATTTATCTTTATTCAACCGTGATACTTTTATATCATCAAGAATATTATCGGAATTAAATTGAGATTTTCCATAATGTGTGTTGGAACACACACACACACACACACACACACACACACACACACACACACACACACACACACACACACACACACACACACACACACACACACACACACACACACACACACACACACACGCGCACGCACGCACGTACGCACACATACACATATATATATATATATATATATATATATATATATATTTATATAGTTTTAATATTAAAAAATATTTTTCCTACTTTTTTCCTCTCTAAATTAGAATATTATTTTTGTTACGTATTTATTTTTAAATATTAATTGAGATTTTTTATCGAACGTTGTTGATTTTTTTTTGAAAAAATATATGACTAAGTATTAATTGAGAAAAAACTTTTAATATTGACACTAGTAGAATTTGTCAACAATAACTCTTTTAATATACAAAAAGGAATTTTCTGTTAATTTCAGATATTTTACATTTCTTTTTTTTTTAAGAATAATACAATTTTATATTATTTTACACGAGAAAATTTTATATTATTTTACGTGAAAGAAAAATAAGTTAATTTTAATGATTATTTTAGAACGTATAAATATTAAATTATCTGTATTATTATATTGTATCCCGTATTATCGTAACATAAAATTTCCTATGTTATTCAACTTTTTTCAATTAAAACAATCTCATTTGAATTAAAAATCTGGATATTTACTGATAATAATCCGTTTGATTCAACGGACAGAGAATGTCGATAACTTTCGGCAACCAATACGAATAACTGATATGTATCAAACTCAATTGTCATAGACTCATTCGTTTAAAACCGCTCCATTTCTATTACGCAAATAATGACGCTTCCACTACAAAACGTCACACTCCACTCGATCGTGTCATCGACACCCGACATTCAAGAAAATTGTTTCATTATCTGACGCGTGCTTGAAAACGACTCGCTTTGACACTTTGAGTACGATTCCGCCGACGAATATTTAACAAAAGGCAGACGAGACGACAACGCGGATTAAATACGATCAATCTTTTCTTTGTGCAATAAATATTGTTTATAATAAATAACTGTTTTTTGTAAGCAGTAGTTTTAGACTGGCTCGTATATTGTTAAACTTTATACGTCTAAATAAAGCTTGTATAATTCGTGATTACATTTTATTTTTTCACGTAAAATCACGCATTATATAATATAAGCTGCAACTGGAAATTATAATACGAAAGAAAGGAAAATAAAAATGGAATAGAGTATAATAAATCCTTCCCTCTATCAAAAGGATTTTCACGCATTATATACAAATTGTTTCACGTGCAAAGTCGACGACACGAAATGAAAATAATAGCAAGGAAAATATTCTCCATCAAAAGTTTGTTACTGCGATTTGTAGAAATTCCCGTCATTCATCGCGCAACAATGCATTAGCGGAAAATTCAACGGACGGATTAAATGCGATCACGATGCATCCGGTCGATGCAATAATAGTGTTTCGCGGTGGCGGCGGCGGTGCATTTGCGTCAGTGGAGAAAAGCGGCAAAATACTACGTGTGTTGAATAATTCAAGGGAAATGATGAGAGGAAGCGAGAGAGAGAGAGAGAGAGAGAGAGAGAGAGAGAGACGAACTGCATTTCGTATTTGTACAAGTGATCGCTGAATATTTAGCAACGTGTTTATCCGAATCATGATCTCGCGTTCCGAGCAGCGTGTCACGTTCAACTTCGGCGCTCGATGCCGCTGGCAAATGCAGTGAACGACGAATTCGTGCGCTCCGCCTGTGTAATAATACGTTAAATAATCTCGTAAATCGTCATTGTTATCTGACCTGAGAAGACTCGAAAGTAGAGGAGAAATAGTAAAGTTACTCTTATACCGTTTTACCTTCCGCGACTTCTGCTCCGCGCGAGCAGTCGCTTAAAATACCGAGAGCGAGAGATGCTCGTTTTGTAAATATATATATTTTTCACTAGCTGTTTCTTCTTTCAAGAGAAGAGCGTTCGCAGTTATTAAATGTAATTCTGATATATGCTTGTGAATATTTTATCCGTGCTCTGATATTTCCTTCGAATTATCCAGCTACGCGAACCACGTTTCAATGTTTTCGAAAAGGATCGTTTCAAGAGAGAGAGAGAGAGAGAGAGAGAGATTCGAAATGTTATTTCATAACGTATGACTTAAAACGCTATGGGACGTTACGTCAATTATGAAAAATATCAAATGGAAAACATATGTCTCTGTGTTTCGTCGCTCGTAAAAGTATCGAGGGATCGATCGTAAATCACCGATAATTTCGCGATCGGATGCTGGCGACGGTCCGGCCATAACGTCCGGTACGGAAACGGTAGTGTGTACTCTCGTCCCTTATCTATTCCAACCTCTTTATCCCCTACCCCCATCTCTGCCACCAATCCCCCCGTTACGCTGCATTTGGATATTGAAGTTTGTTCTTCGTGATTTCATATTCAGGATGTGCCTTTAGGCCAATGTTTGCGTCATTTTGGATTCCTCTCGCTATCCGTCCCCGAGCGACTCTTCTTTCAGTTTCCGACTTAACCGTCCCCTCGCCCATCTTTTCAGTCGCGGATTCGCGGAGACGAAGAGGAGAGAGTTTCCTTTGACTTCTTCGGCTGGGGCTTTAATCAAACGCCCTTTGAAGAATCGATCTGCAGCGATATGATATATCTGCAGTGCATTTATTAAAAAAGCCTTGTCATATAAAATTTCGGTGACAAAGAACTCTTTCTTTCCAAAAGAAAGAGTAGCTTCTCTTCTTTATTATACGTACGTAATATTTTTAATTATACTTAGTATAAATGCATATTACATATACGGTTATTAAGAGTTTAGTCTATTCTAGCGATATAAAAAATTGATGATTTTTAAAAGCTTTTTAAGAATATTCAAAATTTATTTTCCTTTTTTTCAGTTTTACATATGTTTTTTTATTGATATTTAAACAGTGCCTCAGTATTTTTAAATTTTGGATATTTAACTTTTTTCAATATTAGCTTCTACGAGTAGTATGTTTAAAAACGACGGTATAACATACTGTTCCTCGTTTGAAATGAAAACTCAGCCCAGTTATATTCCCAGTAATAAGATATTTTGGAACACTAAACGTAATTAAAAATAAAAAGAGATTAATATTTAATATTTTTCTAACCTTAGAAAAATACAGAAAACTTTAACAAAATTAAAGTATTTAATTTTAAAATAACCACTTTTATATCTTTTAATTTTTTTAAATGAAATTACGTTCAGTATTCCAAAAATATCTTGTGAAATAAAACTAGATCGAATTTTTTCATTTCAGACAATTACATGAGAAGCAGTATATCACATCGTCGAACCATGTATTTTCGAACATGCTCCGCAGAAGCTGATATCAAATGAAAAAAAAGCTAAAATATCTAAAACTTAAAAATACTAACGTACTGTTTCAACATGAATAAAAATATATAAGTAAAACGTTAAAAAAAAGAAGTCAGTGTTTTTCAAAAAAATTCCTAAAAATTCTTATTCAATATTTAATATTCTTCAATAATATTATTCAATATTTAATATTCTTTAAAAAAATGTCTAAAAATCATCAATTTTTTTACATTGCTCTAAGATAGCCTGGGCTTTTAAATAACGACGTATATAAGATAAACTAAGATATGATGGCAATACGGAAAAGTTGGCCATATGCTTTTAATTTTTTCAATAATCGCTACATGATGCACTTTTTTAGTCATTATTAAAGATAATTGATATTTACAGTAGTTTATGTGCATATATTATTCGAAATAACGATATTGTGAATCTTGTATCATATTTTTACTTTTGATTACCTACAAAGTTTTTCATGTGTCTACTAAAAACTGTTATAACGTCGAATAAATGACAGTTAAACTATCGTAATCGACGTTAGATACGTTATAAAGATATGTAAATTGTTATATGACCTATAATTTTTATTTTCGTTTTCACAATTTTTTTTATTCAGTACCGGCCAAAAATATATCACCTTTAGGATTTTTGAGCATAAATTTAATTTAATTTACTTACTTATAAAATTAATTTTTTATATTATTAAAATTAAATTTTTATATTATTTTATGAAAAATATTTTATTTGGTAAGTTGTATTTACTATCAAAACATATATTATGATATTATAAATACCCATGCACTTTGAAGAAAATTATACTCAAAAATACTAAAGGTGATATATTTTTGGCCGGTACTGTAAATATTATGGCCATCTTTCCGTCACTATGGTCATCTTTCCCTTAAAAGTTGGGTAAGATGGGGCCAATGCTTATATCGTACTATTTTGATAATATAAAATTTCTATTAAATATTTTCCTTTTTATTTTGATAATATTACGTAATTTAAGTTTCAGTGAAGATAATATGTCAAACATTATTAACCCTTACTTCGTACTGATGGATTATTTTTGTCTGTGATTTTTCTAACAACGTCAATTTCTCGAAAACAAATAACCATAAAATAATATATTTAAGTAAATTATTTTTCAAATTTATTATTTCAATCTTTATTTAGAATGTTCAAAGAAGGTATATACATTTTTTCAGGTTTTTTAAAACACTTTTACATATTAATAAACTTATCGAAAATACGCTGAGCCACCTGTACAGTTAAAAGGTGCCAAAAATAACAATACGGAGTAAGGGTTAACAATTAACAAAATAACAAAAATAAAAGTATGTTTTTTGCATTTTAAAAAACTATGGCCATCTTACCCGAATTTACCCTATACCTATAACGGTGTAACAAAGAGGCATGTTGAATCGATAGCGATATTCGCTGGATTGCTCGGCGATGCGAGCAGTGTCGGGAAAAGTTGTCCTTTTTGTTTAGTCGATGAATTCCATTGAAGCTCATCAAAATGACGCCTATGTTTGTTCTCATTTGCATCGGGCAGCGCGAGCCGACAATCGACGCAATTCTAATTCATCGCGCTTGCCCGTCGACATGTAACGACATTATCGAAAGCCACCCGCGCCTTCCTCACCCCTTCCCGCCCCTCTCGCCAGCTTGCCGCGCCGCCTGTTCTGTCCGACATAATTTCTCCAGCATGTTGCACTCTGCTCGTTGCTGCTCTGCCGCATTGACGTTCCACCTATTCCTTTTCAGATACGCGGTCGGTATGCCTCGGAATATTACCTATCTACTCGCTACATGACCTATTTACATGCGCAAGAGCTCCTCTTTCGATGGTTATTGGAGTCGAAGGGGGAGAGGGTGAAGCACAAAGTTGCGGGATGCACAGAGATACGAGATTCAAAGCTATTTACGCAGAACCTCTCGCGAAATATAATATCCTTTTACTCTCTTACGTGTGTCGATACAACCCTTATGCATTGTAAATATCGGTTCCGCTTATCTTGCCGGGGTAACATGCAAAATTCTTGTCCGAACTCGTTACGCGGGAATCTGCTTCGTTTCCTCGCGTAATACGCTCGAAGGGAAATTCCAAGAATCGGTTTTGGTTCACGACGAGGGTAGCTTCAGTTTTAAGGCGACTGAAATTGTCGAGCAAACAGCGACTGTATATGTCAAAGATTCTCTCACACGCCTCTTGAAAAGTGGATTTCTCTGTTTCCTATATATACGCGCCACCGCGACAGCTTCTTTCTGTGTTTATTTATCGCGTGCAGAAGTAAAAGTGTATATCGTTGTTTCGCAGAACCGAATTCCTTCTCCAAATATTATATATTGAGATGAATGATAATTAAATTGATATATAATATCAATGATTCGATTGCCTCCTGAGCAACTGTGCAATTTCAATCTGACAAGTACGCGCGAAGCAAAGATTATTAATGTGATTAGAATAGAATAAAAATGAAAAAGAATAGCTTGAATAAATTATTAAATAAATAAAAGTGAATAATAAATATCTAAATAATAATAAAATATGAGATGGCTATTAACATCTAGGAACATCGAGAAATTTCATAAAAAATAAATTGTACAGATATATCATATTATTCGTTATACATATGTTATTTCTAAAATCGAGTATCCATGTATGATGAAATTTTTATCCAAGCTAAAATTATATTACCATATATAATTCAAATAAAACAAAGTAATTGAAATTTTTTAACAAATAGTAACAATGTAAAAAATGTATATTTAATAATAAAATTAATGTCAGTTATCTCTTAACAATATATGTGTTTCAATTATTAATCTTTTTTATACAAAATTATTACGCTCTTCTATTTTTAATTGACGCGACGGCTTGAATCGCTTCATTCGATTTCAGTACCTGTTTCTCTCTTTTTTTTTTTTTTTTTTTTTTTAAGACAGTGCCTCTATCATCTTTTAGATGTGTTTCGTGAGAAATCGTCTCGAGAAATTCTCTCGATTCCGCGCGGAAGAATAGCGATAAGACCGCTTACCTCTTTGATCCAGCCTTTCCAGAGATCCCGATCCCAGGGATGATGGAAGCCCAGATACAAGTGTCTGGTCTCGCGATGATGATTCTCTTCAGGGTGTTGGCTCACGTGGTACTGTTGAGTGACCCTGGGAAACCCGGTGACACGCAAAACGAGTTTGCCCAGACGTGACGGCGCATAGCACACCGCGCCGCCACCGCCACCCAGCTCCATCCATTCCGCTCGCGATTCTGGACAGGCTGCGGGAAAAGCGTTTGTCTCGTTATTTATCAGTCTTTTTGATAAATTGGTAGCATGTACGATCGCGACATAGTTATATCTGAGGCGTTGTTTCTAAAAAGTAGAGGGGAAAATATAAGAATATAATAGTCGAATTTTATTTTTTTAATTAACATTCTGAAATCAGTATTCAATCAGTTATTAATCGCTTATTAAATAATTGATATTAATTAACGCGGCTATCGTTTGTACTGCGATTGACGCAAGCAGTCATTTCTGACATATTCAGTGCACGCGCACATTTTAAGTCACATATTAATGTATATTGACATGCTTTTACTCTTTTAAATTCCGAATGCTTAGTTTGGAATTTCTTTTCTTTTTTCTTTTTTTTTTCTTTTAACATTGACATCGCGATGCGACGAAAGGATGACTCCATCTTCAGCAAGATGTCTAATTACGTTCAGCTATGTTCGAGAATGCCGGACGGTCGTTGATATTCCGATGACGGCCCGTTACATTCCACAGCGTCGGTTTTCAGAGAACATCCATCACCGGATGTGCCTCGAGTGTGCCGGCTCTCACAGACACAAAGCGCCATCGGATATTATCGAATTTTTGCGCTGCTATCGGAGAAAAACAGAAATGTTGAAAATGCTTCCGGCAACGATCCGATGCGAAACTTATTTATTCGCAGCGATGGACGGATCGGAAAATATTGCCGCGTTCTTCTATCAGCGAACAAACAAATGCTTGCATGATTATCGCATCAACGCGTTGGACTCTTCTCCTGTAAAATGTTAAAAAAAATCTACAAATTGTCATACAAATTTGAATTAATGGATTTTTCAATGGATCATTGAATCTTGAAATTTCTCGTCTTCTTTGAATCATGCGAAATCTTTGAAATTATATTTTATAAGAACATTTTTTTTAAATATTATTATCACAAATATTATTGTTAGTATTGACAGTAAAAATGATATGTTGATATATTTTTCAGATAGCCTTATTATATATAAATAATTTCTCTCTTTCGACGTTTTTTTACTGCTCGATAAAAGAACTCAAACCTTATCTTACAATCTTTTATCTTCTTCACGTAGCAGGGTGACATTATACATAGGGTAAAGGTGCCAATTATGAGATACTTTTGTTTTAAAAGCTTATATTTTCTTTAATTGTAATTTTTAACTCAAAAACTTTATGTGGTTTTATAACTAGTACATTTAAGTTTTACCACTAAAAAGCATTAATAGTTCAAATGTGTATTTTATTTGCTACAATGATTTTTCTTAGGCTTGAAGAATTCGTTTGTTTGAAAAAGGTATCTTAATATATACAAGATAGTAAGGTTTTCTAATATGAGACGATTTCTTATATTAGGAAATTAAATGCAGAAAAACATACTTTCAATTAAAAACCGTTTCATTAATTTTTATTACATAAATGTAACATCACAGGTATTTTCTATTATTAGTTAAATGATATAGAACTACAGAAAACAAAAGTTTTACTTTTTGATACCAGAAAAAAATTATAAGATATTTTTGATATTTTGTGTGTATCTATAAAAATCTATAAAATTAAAATAATATATATCTTGGAGATTCAAATAAAAATTTATCTTTCCAACAAAGAGCGCACAAAAATATATTGCAATATTAACATTTTTAATATTTCAAAAAAACACCAAAAAATAAGTCTTATTTTTGGCATAAAAAAATTATATCTCTCAAATATTTTTTATATCATGCGTCTATAAAATTAGAATAACATATCTTAGAGATTTAAATAAAAATTTATCATCCCAAGAGCAGACAAAATGGTATTATAATTAACGTTTTAAATATATCAAAATAAAAAACCAACAAAAAAAATAGAAAAAATAGAAATTTACATTTTTGATAATTCATTATCTTACTTGTGGAAGAAAAGTCCTAATATGAGATGTATCTCATATTAGAAACTATATAAATCATATATATATGATAAAGTTGCGCGTGCAAGAATCCAAAGTAATGATCAAACACCAAGATATAATTGTTGCGTTTGACGTTAATAACATAATAAAAATGAATATCAAGTTACTGCTATTAAATTATGTTGTTTATATCTCTTTTAAGTAGCACATCCAAGAACTTTCCTTAGCGTCGTTTATAAAATTGTCATATACTCGTCCGTACACGTGCTGTTATATACATACGATTTCACGGTTATCTACATGAAATAGTAACATTTCTAAAGAAAAGTGATTGCGTTTGTAAAATAATTGGAGGTCTCATATTAAGAACCTCTCTCATAATAGGCTACTTTACCCTACTATCACAACTATTATTGTTAGTAACAATAAAAATGATAAATTTTGATATATTCTTCAGAGATCCTTATTATATATAAATAATATTTCTCTTTTTCAACGTTTTTTTACTGCTCGACAGAAGGAATCGAACCTTATCTTTTATCTTCTTCACGTAGCAGAGTGACATTATACATATATATTAATCCAAGCAATAATTTATCAAAAATAATGAATAAAATATGTGATATCCTCTCTCTCCTTCTTGCAATATTGGTTATTGCAGAATGCGGAACAAACGATCGTGCCTTCCTATTGTTCTTGAATCGCGTTGCGAAGCGAAAATAGGTGAGGCCGGCAATACTTTGCCACAGCTGTTAAGCGATATGGCGCGCACACGCGGTTGGCATCGTTTCTCGATGAGACTGCCGTGCAACTAATTTCCGCGTTCTGGTTCCAAAACTAGACGTCCCGGAAACTTCTTGCTAGCAGCTCATTAAGTTAGAATTTAACAAGCTTAATGTTTTGCTAATTTTACGTAAAGACGAATAGAATGCTCAGAAAAGATCGTAAAGACTAATAGCAAAGCTTCATATTTAAGAGAAATTAAAATCGTCTTTTTTCAAGCAATTCAAGTAATGTATTCGTATCATTAAATGTCTGTCTTTAATATTTTAATATTTTAATATTTTAATATTTTATCTCTTAAAAAGAGAGAAAGAAAGTCAAGTACCAAAAAATGTGGCTCGTTTACATTTTGTCGCATCAAGAATTAGAGCATCTAAATAATATATATATATAAACATTTTGCGGCTTAAAATTTCATATTTACATCTATATATTTAAAGAAATAAGAGAACCGATGTTAAATTCATAAGGTGGCAAGATTCGTCGTTGCTTATACGTGCCAGAGAGGGATTGCCGAATATTCGTTTCTGAATCGTAGGATTTCGGGCAATTCCTAATTGAAGCTAGCGGTGGTTGCAGCTTAAATCAGTAAATGCCGGCGAGGCTGACCAACTTCCGGAATAGCCGTCATTCTATAGTTCATGCTAGATTGTGGTTCCATTTGCAAGATACGTATCGAGCAGTGGGCAATTTCCTAACAGCGATGCACAGGGTGTGTACACCGATGTGCGCGCCTTTCTCTAAATGCTTGTTTGAATAAATTAAATAAATCGAAATAACACGAAAGGATGTATGAGAAATTATTAATCTTTTTTATATTCCTAAATGTGTACGTCATTTGAAAATGAAGAGATAGGATATAATACTATTTCAAGTATTTGAGTATAATGCAAAATATCATAGGAATTTTGAATTATAATATGAAGTATTCAGATAATTAAATTATAAAATTCAAATATAAAACGTATTTTTTTAGACGATTCATAAACCGCGCAAAAATTTGAGAGATAATTTTATTTATAATTTTAAATGTTATATAATATACAGGGAACACAGACAAAAATTTGTAAAAATAAAATACACACATATATAAAATAAATTAGAATATATTAGAATGTACATATGCATATCGAAGGCGGTACATAAATAAAATGTTGTCTTGAATTTTCTGTTGTAAGTTATGAATTGTTTAAAGCGGGTTTTAGTTTATAAAATTTTCAAGTTTGAAGTATATTGTAAAATCGTCAAGCAAGGAGAATTGCTTCGATATAGAAGATACGATGGGAAAACTTTTTCGAATGCGTGACTGGGAAAATGCGGATGTCGAGGTCAGGATTGCCCGGTCGGCGATGACACGAATGTCCTTCCTTCCGTCACGTTTGCCGGATACAAATCTCCGAGAGGGAGAGAAAGAGAGAGAAAGTAGGATCCGAGAAGTACGATCGCGGGAGGGAAGGACCGTCCCGGGGAAGTTGTTCGCTGTTGATTCAGCACGAGTCCGCGATAGCGAACACCTGTTACCACAGCTATCCCGAGTTTAATCAAGCCCTCGGATCCCGAAGGACCCTCCGGCCTCTTTCCCCCTTCCTTTCTCATGACTGACGTGATGCCGCGGGACACTTATGGGACACGTTCGTTAAAATCGGCCATCGATTGTCAGCCGATGTCCACGCAATATTCCGATCATCCTTTCAAACAAAACGCTATTTAAACGATACGTCAATTTCTATAGGTCGCGTTTTAAATTTCAAAATTCATAGAAAAAGATTATCATTGATATAGGGTAAACTAGGGTATGATAGCCCCATACGGAAAAGATGGCCATAGGCTGTAATTTTTTCAACAATCGCTACATAGCGCGCTTTTTTAGTCATTATCAAAGATGATCGATATTTACAGTAGTTTATGTGCATATATGGTTCGAAATAACGATATTGTGAATATTATATCATATTTTTACTTTTGACTACCTACAAAGTTTTTCATTTCTCCACTAAAAACTGATATAACGTCGAATAAATGACAGTTAAGCTACCGTAATCGACGTTAGACATATTATAAAGATATGTAAATTGTTATACGACCTATCATTTTTATTTTCGTTTTCACTATTTTTTTATAAATATTATAACCATCTTTCCGTCACTTTGGTCATTTTTTCCTTAAAAGTTGGGTAAGATGGTTAATGCTTATGTCGTACTATTTTGATTAATATAAAATTTCTATGAAATATTTTCCTTTTAATTTCGATAATATTACATAATTTAAGCTTCAGTGAAGATAATATGTCAAACATTATTAAAAAATAACAAAAATAAAAGTATGTCTTTTGCCTTTTTGAAAACTATGGTCATCTTACCCGAGTTCATCCTAAATCCACGTAATGGAAAAAACTAATTTGATTGTTGAAATCATAATATCTTTTGCCATGTTATATGTTTCATCTTAAAGTTTAAAAAGATGCGTGCTTTTTTAAAACAATACATATATGCATTGGTTTTAAAGTGCATGTTTTTTATCAAGAGAAGAGAAGGAATTAATTTGTAAGCCACATCGCGGATTTTAAATATTTATGTAATTTTTTTAAAAGCCTTTCGAGAGAAGAGAAAGAAGGAGAAGCGATTGTGTAGTATCAAAAGAGATAAAATGTTTATTATTATCTTTTATCTTTTTCTTTCTTGCTCTTTTTTTCTCGTTCCCGCAATAGATTGTTAATTAAGTACTGCCACGTAATTCCGTATCTTATGTACAAACTTATGTATAACACATTATGGTTGCTTCAAGATCAAGGAACCAGGGGTTTCGAAATTATAAGCCATATACATAATTAAAACTGTACTTTACTGTCTAGAGTAAACTAGGGTATAATGGCCATACGGAAAAAATGGCCATAGGCTGTAATTTTTTTAATAGTCGCTACATGGTGCGCTTTTTTAGTCATTATCAAAGATAATTGATATTTACAGTAGTTTATGTACATACATTATTCGAAATAACGATATTGTCAATCTTATGTCATATTTTTACTTTTGACTACCTGCAAAGTTTGACATTTGTCTACTAAAAACTGTTATAACGTCGAATAAATGACAGTTAAGCTATCGTAATCGACGTTAGACATGTTATAAAGATATGTAAATTGATATATAACCTATAATTTTTATTTTCGTTTTCACTATTTTTTTATAAATATTATGGCCATCTTTTCCTTAAAAATTGTCTAAAATGGCCAATGCTTATGTCGTACTATTTTGATAATATAAAATTTCTATGAAATATTTTCCTTTTAATTTCAATAATATTACGTAATTTAAGCTTCGGCGAGAAGATAATATGTCAAACGCTATTAAAAAATAACAAAAATAAAAGTATGTTTTTTGCATTTTAAAAAACTATGGCCATCTTACCCGAGTTTACCCTAATTGTTTTAAAAGAGAGCGGATATCTTTTTTTCTTCAGTAAACATCGATAGACAATGATATAAAAGAAAATATACTCTTTTTTCTTTAATAAATAACGTAATGAGGAAAAAAAGCACATCTTACAAAGAAATTCAAGATAAAAATACCAGAACTAGAATATGTTGAAGGAAAAATTTCTCACTGATCGCGAATAACTCGCTTTATTTTACTGCTCGCGACACTGATGTAATAGATTCACCGTTAAACAATTCACGTCTTTTCGACAGCGGCATCAATATAGACACTCTAATACATGAAGTATCGATCGCGTAACGTTTCGAGAAATATTGTATGGAACGATTCGGAAGAAAAATCGTGTAAAATCGCGAGATAGAAATTCCGCGGGCATTTCCGTGACCGGACTGGCTAGAAACATAGTCATTTTGCAGGAAGGAGGAATTGTTGGGATGCGGGATTCTTGGCCATCTTGTCGTCGTCGTCGCGCGCATTTACAGCCTGGAAAATGCCGAATGTGATCTCGGTGCAGAAGAGACGAGACGCGATTCCGGTCACGTTCGGCAAAGTCGCGTCCAACTTCGTTGTCATTTGGCGGAAATGTCTGAATCAATGGATGGTTTCGTATGGGAAGGACACGACATGATATCGCGTACCGATTATGAAATGAGCATATCGTGAATCTTCAACTTCTAACAGCTAATCTTTATACAAAGATATATACAAGATAATTCCTATAGTAAGTACAACAAATTTAAGAGAATATTCTTTGGTTTATTTTATGAAAAAAAATATCCTAAAGTGCTTGTTTTCAAAATACAGGGTGTCAAATTTGAGAAAAAGAAAAAAATAAAAATTTTCCGCAGTACTGATGAAACATTTTTAGATCCACCAGTGACGTGCATATGGGTAATCATATTAAGTTTTTTTAATGAAAGAATGGTACGCCACTATTTTTTTTCCAGCTGCACTTTTAATTTCAATTTTTTACTTTAACTCGAAAACGGCTAACCGCATAAAAAAAAACACAAGAGACAGTTTTTGTTGAGTTTTAGTTTGGGATTTCAAAAAAATTGTTAAACTTGAAAAGCATAGTGGCGTACTATTCTTTCATTAAACCGTAATATAATAAACCATACACAAACCATATACACGCTCCGGTGGATCTAAAAATGTTTTGATACTAAAAAATAATTTTTAATATCACATGTACGCACATGAAGTTTGAATAAAACATCTATAAGCGGTTTTTTAGACTTTTTAAATGAAAATTTTAATTTTTTTTTCTTAAATTTGACATCCTGTATTTCGAAAATAAAACACTTTACGATAAAGGAAAAGCAAGAAAGTATTTGACATCTTAATATTTTTCTATGCTGTCAAATATATAGTTTTTAAAGCTTTTAATATTTTCTATTATTATGGCAAATATAAATTTTTTTAATAGAGCACAAATGTAATTTTTACGAAATATATCTCATATCTAAAAAAAAACTTTCTCAATATTTTCACTATTTTTAACTTTTGATACATTATCTACGTATCTGTATTGTAACTATTACAGACGAGTAACGTGCCATTTTTCTTACGATAACGATACGTGCCGTATCTAAATGTTCGGCGACGTAATTGCCCGTCAGGACAAGATAAATCCTTTCGGCCGAAGAAATTCTTGATCCACGGCACGCATCCTGGTCGGTGACAGGATCCTTCCGACGGAAGGCTAAGGGACGAACGTAGATAAATCATGATGTTTCAGATGTCGGAAATCGGGAAGCAAAGGAAAGAAAAGGGACCATATCTACGGGGGACTGATCTCGCTGATATTTTCCTTTCCGGCATCTTTATCCTCCCTAAGAGAATCGCCGCGTTTGCGATCGTTTACATAAGCGCAGCTCAAAGATTTTGCGGGACGACTCTCGATATATGTTAATTTATACATCAAATCTCGCAGATAAGTATCATTTCTTAATATTGAAGGAAATCATCTTTTTGTTGCTTAATATTATATTTAAAATTATTACATTATTTCTAAGTTTTTTTATATTTAATAAAAATTAAAGATTGTATTTAAAAATATATTCTAGATTAATTTTTAAATTAAAAACTGACGCGATAATTTAAAAAAAAAATATTTCTTTGCTTGTTTCCTTAAAAAGAACTTCCTTGAAATAAGCTCTTCAATTACCAACGACACTGTAAATCCGTAAAATTCGATCTTTCCTACGTTAAGCGCTAATTTCACGAGTCCTTTCACGAATCTTAGAAGAAGAAAGGAGACAGATACGATTGCCAGATAATTCCTAATCTCTCTGATAGACGCTCAGGGGTTGTTTCCCTCGTTCGCGTCGAGGTTTCCTACGGGGGCGCGAAACTATGCTCTTCCTTCCCTTCCTTCTGAATTCTCTTATCTTACAGAGATTGGCAGGATCTCCGAGCGGAACACTTACCCGGATAAAGGAAAAGTCTGGAACCGATGACGGCCAGAGGTCGCCGTTTCCACTGAGGAAAAACCAACCCCTTTAATACCAGGGTGTAACCACAACGGCTGTATCCCGCCAGGTCTGGCAATGGCGATGCTGGCCCTGCCAAAGGAAAAAGAGTTAAAGCGTTTAGTAACTACAGCTTTAATCAACGCGCTTTTTGGATATGATACACATGACGCCTTTTAGATACGATACACATGACGCTTTTTCAGATAGAAGGATTGAGATCCCGCTACGATCTCACACGAAAGTCCTGATAAAAGGAGAACCTAATTATTTGAAAAATAATTAAATCTATGATTTATATTATAAATCTTACACATTTTTAATGTTTTATACATGTTTTTTTATATTTCTTAAATATATTCATATCTCAGATAATTTTAATTTATTTGTGCATTAAATGTATTTATATTCTCTTAAGAGTTTGAAGAAATGATCATCTTTATAGCAATAAATATTTATTTTAAATATTTCTGTTTTGAGGGAAAATAGAAAATGTATAACAATTATAAATATTTTTACAGATAATACCAAAAAATAAAAGATAATTTTATTTAAATACATTTTATTAAATTATGCTTTGTTAATATGAGTATTTATATATTTTTTATATATTAATTAAAAATATGAATTTCTTATTATAAAATATTTATTTTCCTTTCTTTATTATTCCTCAGAGTTTTCGTGCTGACTCTATTCAAAACTGTCCTATATACCGCGACATATGAAATTTTTCATTGCATATGCGGCAGCAAATGGCGTGCGAGGAAATTGAGTTACGTTTACAAACAGAGACGCGAATTTACAGAGAATTTTGCAGACCATATGCGACATACGCGAATCAAAATGTTATTTTTTCGACTCATTGTTTAGCGATATAGACCTTTAACTGTTCTGGAGAATCGTAAAACCATCACAGCCAGCTCGTAAAAAATATCCGACATTGTATCGAAATCGTAGCTGTCATATATATTTTTTAACACGTTTGTCTATTGAACCATATTTATCAGTTGTCAGCAGATTTTTTTTTTAAATAACAATTTTATAATAGTATATCTTAATTTTTTACAAGAAAAAATTACATTTGTTGAGTCTATTTACAAATTATTCTTTGCATAAATCGTAGTTACTATGTAATTTGTTCAAAAATGTATGAAAATTATTTTTCTCGAGCAGCATTTTGAAATTCGAACAAAAAATTAATCTATTAAAGATCGATATACAAGTCAATAATGCAAATGAGTGTAATAATGCAAATATGAATATGCAAAAGAAGCGAGTATCAGAAAAACAAGAGCAATTATACTCTTGGCAGCATAATATTTCTTTACGGATCTGTAAATATTGGGCCACGTTGCCGTCGGCGAGAAATGCTCGCGAACTTTGCCATCTCTTCGCGATAAAATCCAATAAATCGTGCGCGGTTATTAAAGCCAACGTGCGTGCGGTTTTATTGCAACGTTGGGAAATGCTACAATTTTCAGCGATTTCAAAGTAAAAGCAATTTGTTATGCGCAAGTATAGATTCTTGTAACCTTATTAAATAAAACAAATACGACCAATATACGTTCTAGAATTAGAATGATTGACGATAATGAAACTTTTTCGCGCTTGAAACTGTAACAAACGTTGAGAAATGACGTTATACAGGGACAATTGAATCCTGGCTTAATATCTCTTTGTTACATTTTTAAAATCTAATCTCTGATATCATCTGAAAATAGAGGTTTAATTTTATATCTCTCGACAATTAAAAAAAAAAAGAGATGTTCCTATCCTCCCTTGGATATTAATTTGACGCAAAAGCAAAATTGTAACATTTTAATATTCGACTTATTTCTCCATGTCTCGATTTTATTTCGGATTACAAAATATATCGGTCAGAATTTTTTATTTTCTTCTATAAAAGATAAGTTATATTTATCATTTAGCGCACTTGCAATGTCTGCATTTTGTTCTCGGGGGCGAAAGTTTTCGCGGGAAATTACAGACGAGAATACCGGCAACACGATAATCGGCGTTTAACGTTTTGGCTTAGCTAGGCAGGCGGTTATGTCGTTTGCTGGGTCGGCGACGCGAGAGCGCACATTTCCAGCACTTCCGGCCAGGAAACTCTCAGTCGTTAGCGGTTATTATGGTTAAATATGCTCGCGCCGTCTGTTAGATAAATTTGCTGTTTTAACGCTCTTCCCGCGTCTGATATCAGCTTCAATTCTGCGCCATAAAACGTCAAATGAACGCACAATATGTATGATGAAAAAATCCTAGAAAAATCGTTAATCGAGTTACATTAAGCTAGATAAACACGAACGAGATAGTGGATGTTCGGATTTCTAAATTATTCTCGGTAGAAATACATATTTGCATTTTCGATTATTTTCTTATCTAGACACGTAACATTGTTAAAAATTTGTCCACTTAAATTCTATAAATGTCTGTAAAATGTTGAATATTCAGGCGACTATTTACAGTTATGGAAAAAAAAGATAAAAATTATATTCTGTGAAATACTACAGGTAAGAGAGCACGATGTATGCATATATCAATTTATACGTGTTTAGAGACGTGAATTTTTGGATTTATCGCTCCTTCATCATTAAGAATTTGTATTATTCGACGCTTGAGACACATGGGAGGTTTTTAAAATATACATATTCTCTTTTCGTTGCTCGTGTTTCCTTCCATATTTGAATCCTCCCCAAGTTTGGTTATTTGAATGTTGCATCTTTCAATCAAACAAACAACGCGTGTGTAAAATAAAAAAATATACTCGAAAAATCGAAAGTTGCAGTTTACATGTAACGCGAAAGTTTATGACTGTTAGTTTTTTTCGATATATAAATTTTCAACGGAAAAACATAGTCACGCGAGCATCTCTCAAGTTAGAATATCAATCAGCCATTTCCAATATCGTCTAACGGCGAAACGTTGCAGTTTATTCCCATCTTCTTGCAAAAACCATTCTCCGGATGTACACGACAGTACACGGCAGTCGGGAAGGTAATTTACAAGTTTGTCCGCGACCAGTGGCAGTTAAGTAGACGGGACAAGTAAACTCTTTAAAGCGCGAAAATTGTTCCGAGCTCTCTCAGATTACATTTATAAGGCAAACACGCGCGAAAGTGGAACTATAAATTGGCTTATGTACATATAAATACCATTATTAAGAAGAAGTAATTACGCGTATCGAATGTGTATCCTTAAGCGTTATCGCGCGAGTTTTGCAGGCTGAAGGAGAAAAAAAAAATAAATAAATAAATAAAACAAAAACTCAAAACATAAGCGAGAAAATAAAATGTTTCGCGACGACAACGACAACGACGGCGATGATGACGTGATGCACGCGACACTTTAACTTAATTAACTCGGCTAAATTGCGCCACGTAAGTTACGTAATGTGCTCGGCGAGTTTATATCGCCGGCGACCGAGCGGAGCACAGAAGCGCCCTGAAATTGCTCATTAATAGCGGCAATAACGTTATAATTAGCGTAGCACGCGCCTTACCGACTCGCTCGTCTGTTCGTGTCTCTGTAGCGAGAGTACCCGCGAAAGTACCTACTTACAGGCTCTCTCTCTCTATCTCTTGTATGTGCCGACACAACAAATGTCGTACACACAGGGTACTCCACTTAAGCTAAGAGAACTCGGCGTTTCCTCGAGACGAGTCGATATAGGGTAAACTAGGGTATGATGGCCATACGGAAAAGATAGCCATAGGCTGTAATTTTTTCAATAATTGCTACATAGCGCGCTTTTTTAGTCAATATCAAAGATAATTGATATTTACAGTAGTTTATGTGCGTACATTATTCGAAATAATGTGAATCTTATGTCATATTTTTATTGTACTTTTGACTGCTTGCAAAGTTTTTCATTTGTCCACTAAAAACTGTTGTAACGTCGAATAAATGACAGTTAAGCTATCGTAATCGATATTATAAAGATAATTTGTTATATGACCTATTTATTATAAAAGTAATTTGTTATATGACCTATAATTTGTATTTTCGTTTTCATTATTTTTTTTATAAATATTATGGCCATCTTTTCCTTAAAAGTTGGATAAGATGGCCAATGCTTATGTCGTACTATTTTGATAATGTAAAATTTCTATTAAATATTTTCCTTTAATTTTGATAATATTATTACGTAATTTAAGCTTCAGTGAAGATAATATGACGAACACTATTAAGAAATAACAAAAATAAAAGTATGTTTTTGCATTTTAAAAAACTATGGTCATCTTATCCGAGTTTAACTTATATATCGAAACGACGAGCGATTGTAAACGTAGAAAAGTATTATAGAATGGAACTGAAAGTTTCACTTTCGCAATATAAATGTGTGACTCTATAGAGGAGCATGATTATCATACAGTAAGAGTTAGCAGAGCGTAGAGCTGGCCCCCTTTGCCTCTTCTATTTCCTTTCTTTACGGTAGAAAGAAAATCAGAGATGATAAATGTGCCAGAATACGTGTTATGTTGAGTCTTTCCTAGAGGAGATATACTCTCTTTCTCTCTCTCTCTTTTTATAATATCTGATAAATATGTAAGAATATTGAGTAATTAATCGTCTCATTAAATATGTTTTCCATTCCTATCTAAGTAAACGCTTAGATTAACATAATCAAGATGTGCCGCATACAATTAGTCAAACCGCTCCTTTCGTTAATTAATCATCGTGACCTTAGTACTATTAAGGATAAGATGAGAATTAGAGGAGGCGCGATTCCTCGCAAAAGTCACTCGCGAGTGCAAAGTTGACGAGGAGATGAGGCGCGGGATGAAGTGTTCAACTAATGCAATTAACTCGCACACGTCCGCGTCTTTGAAAGAGCAGTGGAATGATGTAACAAAATCCGACGTGCTTTGTAATTATCAAGGGGAAGGGAGGTAGGATTTACGTAAATTGTGTAATAGAAGTGCGTTAAGTATTACAAATTATAAAGGGTACGACACTGCTCTGTATCCTTTAAGAATAATTTCGCAAAGAGTTTTTAAAACCAGCTGAGCTTTAACAGAATTCACTCATTTATCTTGATTTGAATGAGAAACTCTAATTACTTTTAATGAAAAAAAAAACTGATTATTTAAAAAAATAATTTGCATGAGTGGAGTAATTCTAATAATGGTGTTAGCAAAACACCTTTAGTAAAACACCTTGCATATATATTATATTATTAATTAGAATTTTATTATATTATTAATTAGAATTATTTTTAAACTTTACAAAAAGTAGATAAATATTAATGAGAAAGTTTTACATAACGGCTCGTAATACGAAGAATAATACCTGCTGTTATGATTCATACTAACCTACGTGAAAGCCGACGAGATGTCTGAGTTCGAGATCAACTCCCAAACGAGCGCGCCGAGATACATCCTCGTAGCCGAGTCTTTGAAGAAATTGATCCTGAATTTCTAGCGGCTTCTCCTGGGACGCCAATCTCCTGCCTGGCTCGCCACCATACTGGAATATGAATTCATAGAATGTTTATTTTAACAACGGACAAGAAGCAGGATGAACAGCATCGCGTTCATCGGGGAAACATGAAATTTGCGCGAAGAGAGCTTGTCAAAAAAAAGCGCGACAACATTGTAAACATTGAGTAAAATTTGTACGAAATGTTAAATGTTATGAATAGGCAGAGAAAGTTTTTTTATTGTCTTTAATTAATATTTTGAGTTTTATATGAATATTGTCGATTAAAGGTTTTTTCATTTTCTTTTAATTTTATTTCCATAAATTAAAATTTAAAATTTCAAAAGTTTCGTATATGTAAAATTTCGCTGTTTTTATTCTATTACATATCATTTATATTTTATCTTGCGGCGCTCATTATAATGCTTGAAAGTTTCAGATGGAATTAAAGCCGAGATCTAATAAATATCTAATAAT
Organism: Anoplolepis gracilipes; assembly: GCF_047496725.1. Lineage (NCBI taxonomy): Eukaryota > Metazoa > Arthropoda > Insecta > Hymenoptera > Formicidae > Anoplolepis > Anoplolepis gracilipes. Next base: position 10,801,934 of record NC_132971.1, on the reverse strand, counting down.
ATTAATATCGATGTTACGAGCAAAATAAAACCGGTCCACAATTTATTAACATTGAAAATTTCGATGAATTCTCACGATAAAAGTTATTCTTTAGAGAAAGAGAAATTTCATTATTTTTATTAATTAAAAAAACATTTTAAAGCAGTCTTCTTAGACCTTCTTAGTTTATACCGAGACAAGCGCTTTTTTCTTCTAAAAGATTTTCTCAAATAAAATATCGTTATATTATACCCTAGAAATCATAGCGAAAATTTAATTGCAAAAATTAATTACTGAGCTATTTAATAACGTAAATTCAAAGGTGTTGAAATAGTCTGATAAGCAGAAGCGGATAACAGAGCATATTTTGCAATTAATTCACAGTTTTTTGTTTATAATATAGGCTTAAGTATTGGATCATTAATTTTACTGTTATACATATATAAGAGAGAGAGAGAGAGAGAGAATGATGAATAGAAAATATAAAAAATCAAAATATTTTAGCTTTTTTATCTCAAATTACATATATTTATTCAAAATTATTTTTAAATAAAATATATTTATATAATAATAATTGAATTATTAATGAAAACTTTATTTTTTTATAGATCTTAAATAAAAAATATTTAAAGCTTTTTTAAACATATGTTGTATGTTAAAATTAAATAAAATAATTACTAAAATACGTTGTTTTAAATCTTTGAATATATTATATAATACTATATAAAAAATTGAAGTAATTTAAATTTAAATAATTTTTAATTTATCTTTTTAAAACGAAAGTTAAAGCTACTTTCAAAACAGCTGCTCGTAATAAAGTTTAAATCTCGTTGTAATGATTTAGATAGATAATCTTCCTGCCATCACAAGTTAAATACACGTTTACATTAAAAATGTCAAATAAACTTTTCAGATTAAATTTTTAGATTAAATTTTCTTATAAAAATTACCTTTTAATTTTTGAAATGTAAAGCTACATTATGTATAATGAGATAACATGCTTACATGTTTTCTAGATAACATACACACAGGCATATAGCTATTATAATTATATTATGTAATGTTAAAACTTTAAATATGTATTAGACATAAACTAATAGAATTACTGAGTTTTCGCTAAATTTAATCTGTCATAAATTTTGCCAATATTAATTGGCTAAAATAGGATTTTTCTTGTCATAAATTCTATATACTGAAACTCTTGCATTATCGAATTTATCAGATATATCTGAGTACCCGGCCGTCTTTTTAAAGATACAGCGGTTTTAATCTCCGTTTTTGAAAATAATTCTCAAATAATTAACTTTTGCAAGTTTTTAGGTCACATGTAAGAAACTTCAACTTTTTAACGATTGCAGAGAGCAATTGAAATATGTTCCTCGAGATTAAAAATACGTTGTATACATAGAAAGTTCACAGTTACGCAATAAAGTGTAAGTGTAAAGAGTACGCATAAAATAATATATATGTATATTTCATTAAAATTGATCTTCCAAGTAATTTGTGTTGAATATATCAAATTATACGTACGAGCAGATAAATAAATTTGTTTATATAATTTTAAAATAATTCTAAATTTAACATATTTAAAAAAATATAATAGTTATAATCTTTTTTTTCTTTCAGATCTTTAATAACTTTATAAATTTTTTTTATCTTTATATTTTAAATTATAACTTTTCTTACAAATTTTTGCAGACTTCTTGAAACATAAAGAATTGTTTTAAAAAATTATACTCATAAAAATAATTTTTTTCTGTATGCATACGAATTTGATTATTTGAAAGACAAATCGTTAACTTTCGGTAATAAATTTTAATATGAGAAATAATTAAAAAATTACTTTTACAAATACGCAAGCTTAAATATAACATAATAATCTTACAGAATCAAATATTCCTAGGCAATCCTATCTGTCAAAAGGACCGTGCACTTCGCTTTCGATGTCTCGGTAAGTTTGCTCCTCTTCCAATCGTATTTATTTTACTTTGTTTAAGCTGTTATCGTTTCACCGATGCAGTAAACTACTCATGCAAAAAGTTTTCAATCTATTTTAAGCCTTCATACGTTTTGAGAATTTCCGGTATAGTTTGCAAGTTTCGGATCGGGTCGTCGACAAATTTTCCCCGCGAAACTTGTCTGTCGGGTCGTCGAGCCGAGCTTTCAACGTCACGTCAATCGCGAACTTTCTCGGAAAAAAAGAGTCGTACTTTGGTCAAACATCCCTTTTAGGTAGCAATCGGTCCAACTTGGGCAACTGCGATCTTCGCATAGAGAAGTTGCCGCTTCGCTAAATCATTTTGTCGCGACTTGTTAGCTGAAAATTCTGTCTGTTTCTTCTTTATATATATTTAAACTTATTCACAAAATAGGATATACGATATCTTCTCAAAATTATATGCTAATAATAGAATCACGTTCTTACAACATTAATTGAGTTAAGTCAGTTTCTGTCGTTTATTTATCCAAGTTTCAAAATTAATTTAAATTGTAATCTAATCTCTCTCTCTCTCTCTCTCTCTCTCTCTCTAAAGAATTGTAGAAACGAAGTTTATCTATTGAAATTCCAAGTTTAAAATAATCTTTTTCCTGTTTCTCGATTTCATTTACTATATATATCAGAACCTATTGCATCTTTGAATTGAAGATTATATCTTTATTAAACAATTCAATTGCTATGCATTTTACATTAGTATCCGTTTCATTATAACAATATCAATAAATTGTATAATTGAAACGAATATCTAAAGTTATAAAAGAATCAGTTATTGAATATGAGTTATATTATTTCTTGCGTTTTAATGATTTAATTGACATTTCATACATCCAATCATTTTTAATTACATTAACTTTATAATTCTATCGAATAGCAATTAATGTCTAATATTATGCCATAGCGATTTCATTTAATTTTTCTCTCTGCTGATCCAATTTGCACGAAATCGATTCGCATGATTTTGCACATGCTAAAAATCTCTCCGAGAAATCTCGCGCTTGCGATAAAACGGAAGCTGTCATTTAAAATGCATTAGAGCCATCTATTCGAGCGCATAGTCGTATATGTCCTTCGATAATTCCGTAATCCGGGAAACGGTTTTAATTCCGTTGAGATAAAACTGCGCATTCGGCGTGCAAGGGACGGCATTAGTCGCGACATATGCGTCGTAAAAAATTGTAATTCCGGAAAGTGGCCTGTAAATAATAACCCGGTTAGCCGCAGGGGGTAGAAAGAGAGATTAATCACGCCACGCATTGGATAGTAAGCAAATGCGGTCGTTTATGTATATATCACAGTTCCAGAGCGGTGGATTACCTAATTTTTGTCCTTGCTAATCTTTAGCAATCCTCACAATTCCGACGTAGAGTGCTTATTAGAGTAACAGTTTGCTATAATAATAATAATAACGTTTCTTCGTAAAATATTTCATTATTAACGTTATGGATTTTATTATAATATGCTGATATAATATCCTTGTCACTCAACGATATTACATTGGCTTTTACCAAACTATTTAATTGACAGTGATCAATTTTTATTTTGTTTATTACGCAAAATTTAAAAATGCATTTATAATATTCCAATATTAATTTTTTGAGAATTATTTATCGTGAAACAATACCGATATAATATCGATATTATGACAATTTCGGTCATAAATCAGATTTAATATTCATATTATGGAAATTTTGTTTATATATAGATCGCCATCTGACGTCCAATTAAATGTTTTTAGCATTGTGACTTTATAAGAATAAAAATAAGAGATAAAAAATTGTAGCCTGTATAGAATTTCTAACGAAATTATTTCGATCTCATGTTTCAGAATCAAGTCTGTTGCTGCACATCATTATACGTGTACATTGTACATGTAAACAAAAAAAGTGCTTGACTCTCGAGTGTCTGTGCAATGTCGAGTTTCGCGTCGGGTCACGCGAATATTTTTTTGACTAGTCTTTTGTAATCAACATATATAACCACTGTCGGAATTATTTGAAATGAAAGCTGTGAGAGAAAAAAAAAAAAAAAAGAAGTAAAGGAGATTATTCGAGAAATGTTCATTCCGCAAACGACAGAATGAGAGAAAGGGAGAGATGATACTCTTCTCTCGGAACGAAAGGGCGTCTCTTCATTAACGAAGAGAGTGTAATTAAAGGCTCGGACACTTTTACACCACGTGGATAATCATATATTCCTACACGTGCGAACGTCTCGCTCCTGGCCAGAAATTTTCGACTTTCTCGCCACGTTCGCAGGTTTAGAAATTAATTGCTATCACCGAGTCAGCGACAATCTAGTCTCTTGACTCGTGCCTTGAACCGAGAAAAAGCGAGCGTACCCCTTTGAATATCAGACGCGATGTTTTTCTGTGTTACATTAAAATATCGACGATTTATCATACAAAATATTTAAGATATATTTAAAAAAATTAGAGTTGGAATTTTTCAAATAACATAAAACAATTTAAGAAAAGTGTAATTATATCGTATAATTAATTTTGATGTTTAAAGTTTTAGAAGCATAAATATATACATAAATATTAACTTTGTAAAATAATATTATTTTTTCTTGGTTTTAATTACGCTAAATGTTAATCTGTACTATATGTATACATGCAAGAATAATTAAAAAGATTTTTAAAATATTAATTAAATTATATTACGAAAAGGTATATTAGTTGTTAGAGACAATGAATGAGATGAAATTGCGAATGATTCTGATTAAAGTCAAACTTTTGTGTCCCAAAAATGATTTGATATAAAAAGTAATTGTTCCTGTTAAAATGGAGAGTTGAGGTAAATGAAAGTGAATCAGTCGCCGAATGAGAGTTTTTAATTTATAATAGTCTTCATTTTCTGTTTCATACCGTAACGATAACGTAATGAAAGCCGCGCTTGTCAGTGCTCGAAGTTTATTGTTCCTTTTTTACTTCTTTTTAAATCACATCACACACATTTCCAACGTTTAATTACCGTAGTAAAGGGTTGCCACTGGCATTAAATTACGAACCATCCTCATGGGACGCTTACAACATCCGATATCTTTCGTAGTTGTGGCTGATTAACCAAGTGTAAAGTTTCAAGCTCTAAACATCGCCGTCGCGAGATTATGTAAGTGACATTATTCCAATTGGAAATTCATTCTTCCGCTTCTTGCTCTTACAATTTTGTCCAAGCCACTGATATTCATGTATTCATTAAAAATATATTAATTATATAAAATATATCATTAATATATATTATATAAATAATTAATGTATATATGTATATATATAAACTCTTTTCTTTTTAATAAAATTTTTACAGGCAATTTTTATTAGTATAAAAAAAGTAAGACATTAGGGTAAAGGTGCCAATTATGAGATACCTTTTTTTAAAAGCTTATATGTTCTTTAATTGTATTTTTTAACTCAAAAACTTTATGTGGTTTTATAGCTAGTACATTCAAGTTTTACCACTAAAAAGCATTAATAGCTCACATGTGTATTTTATTTGCTACAATAATTTTTCTTAGGCTTGAAGAATTCGTTTGTTTGAAAAAGGTATCTTAATATATACAAGATAGTAAGGTTTTCTATGAGACGATCTTATATTAGGAAATTAAATGCAGAAAAACATACTTTCAATTAAAAACCGTTTCATTAATTTTTATTACATAAATGTAACATCACAGGTATTTTCTATTATTAATTAAATGATATAGAACTACACAATAGAAAAGTTTTACTTTTTGGTACCAAAAAAAAATTATAAGATATTTTTTAATATTTTGTGTGTATCTATAAAAATCTATAAAATTAAAATAACATATATCTTGGAGATTCAAATAAAAATTTATCTTTCTAACAAAGAGCGCACAAAAATATATTGCAATATTAACGTTTTTAATATTTCAAAAAAACACCAAAAAATAAGTCTTATTTTTGGCATAAAAAAATTATATCTCTCAAATATTTTTTATATCATGCGTCTATAAAATTAGAATAACATATCTTAGAGATTTAAATAAAAATTTATCATCCCAAGAGCAGACAAAATGGTATTATAATTAACGTTTTAAATATTTCAAAATAAAAAACCAACAAAAAAAATAGAAAAAATAGAAATTTACATTTTTGATAATTCATTATCTTACTTGTGGGAGAAAAGTTCTAATATAAGATGTATCTCATATTAGAAACTATATAAATCATATATATATATGATAAAGTTGCGCGTGCAAGAATCCAAAGTAATGATCAAACACCAAGATATAATTGTTGCGTTTGACGTTAATAACATAATAAAAATGAATATCAAGTTACTGCTATTAAATTATGTTGTTTACATCTCTTTTAAGTAGCACATCCAAGAACTTTCCTTAGCGTCGTTTATAAAATTGTCATACACTCGTCCGTACACGTGCTGTTATATACATACGATTTCACGGTTATCTACATGAAATAGTAACATTTCTAAAGAAAAGTAATTGCGTTTGTAAAATAATTAAAGGTCTCATATTAAGAACCTTTCTCATAATAGGCTACTTTACCCTATTAATTGCTTATTAAGTAAACACTCACAATTTTGTTTACTGCGTTATACAAATTCATTCTTTATACTCTGTTTACTTGCTTCGACTTTTCTCTAGAGGGAAATGATATACTGTACGGCGCGAAATATGTGAGAGTATAGACTGCATATTTCAAACGCCATTATTATGAACGTGCCCTTTAGTGACAAAGTGGCTGTGAAAAATTCCATCAATCCGTCTAACGGCAACGATCGCGAGAGTCAGACGCTTCCTTACGTCGTAAAACTCTCATTTGTTACGATTTAGGGACTCATAAGTAACGTTCCAAACGAGGAGTGCGAGGGAAAAGAGGGGTAAAAATGGAGACGGCCATCCCTTCGCGACCAGTCGGGTATGAATTTTCGTGCGAACTTGCAGCCAGCAGCACTCGCGTAAATTAAAGTTAAATTGGAATCGGCCAGCTCAGCTCCGAAATTCATTCTGATTCCCTGCTGGCCACCCTCTATTCATTCCGCCCGACGTCAGTGGCCATTTTACCAAGCTCGGTGACTCAGAAGTTTCGGATGATTAACAAAACGCATTGTTTATTTATAAAGTGAATTACTGAACCTTAATGACACAAGTGTTTGTGGAATTTCATAGAGGTACCGAGTTTGCGTTGAAATTTTTATCTTGATACTTATATTTTAAAACATCTAGCTATTTATATCATCTTTTAAAATAATTTCAATCTTATAAATCTTATTTTAAATCTAATTAATAGATTAAAATTGATCGTTTTTATGCAAACACCTTTCTCGGATATTTCTATTGCGATACAAATAATGAATTTCGTCAAATTATATATTTTTAGAAACTAGAGATTGATAAAAGTGATATTATTAAACCGCGTGTATAAATTAGAGTAACGAATGTCGGAATAAATACGCGAAATCTTCGATGACGCGTATATTTTTGATTTGAAATTTCGATTAGCGTCAGCAAGTTATTTTATTCTGATTTGATAGAACCGATATTTTATCGATCCATCGGTCCGTGTGAAGGTAAACCGAGATACATCTATTTCTCTAGAGATCCACATGTAATTAACAAAATTCATTATAAACGCTCGCTATATGCGGCGATGTGGATTTGCCGCGGTGTTGATTTTGTTAATTTCGAAATACGAAAATTAGTTTGCTTTCAGTTTGTTCCAGGCAAAAACACGTAAAACTCGTAAATCTCATTGAAAGCAGAAATAGGGGGTGTAATGCTTCGTACAATTCATATTGCAAGATTTTATCGGTTTTATATATAAAATAATAGATTGCGGTCACGATCTTCGCAATATAATTCATCTATACTCATTATGTTTAAATCATTTATGGCTTATTTACTTTTATGTTAAAATTATCTTTTTTTTTTGTTAAAACGCGATGAAATATAATTATGTTAGTTATAATATATATTGACTAATTTTTTAAAAATAATGTAATAAAATACTTTTGTAATAAAATGCGTTTTAAATAACTTTAACTGTTTGTGTTTAAATCTTTACTTTCTATTTGCATACATAAATATTCGGGTTATTAATTTACTAGGTTTAATTAGAGATGAATGTTCAAATATGAATTACGGAAAAAGAATTGTTAGCATTAAATTATATATATATATATATATATATACTAAATATAGTATGGAATAATTATGTATTTAACTAATCTACCAAAAAAGCTAAATAATTCTCACCTGCTTCGGTGATTATGGAATAGTATGAATGCCATGTTAGTTATGAAATTTTGATATAACATTCATATGCTAATCAAGATCAATACCTACATTTCATATGCAAGACTATCATGATTAATATTTTACCATATTTGCTCACGTTAATTAACCCGACAGGTAGTTTTCTCTATATTTTTTATCAGATATATAACAGGGAGTCTTGAAATATATTGAGTCTTCATAATTACATATTTGATAAATTCACTGTCAACGTTGAATCTATTCATATCGCTGATAATATAAAAGAAAAAAAGAATACAATTTAATTATTTTACTTTCGAAAGACTATTATTTTATTATTCTTTATAGTTAGAATTTTGTAAGAAATAATTATTGGGTAAAAATTTCGTTGCAGCCAAGTTACTATTAATCGAGCCTTTTAATATAGGACTGCAATACGTAAAAGGTCAAAGAATTTTCAAACTCGTTTAATTTTCTTCATTGGACACCTGTTCGGTTACCTGACCTGACTTTTCCTCTGTATGCGCACATATAACGCAAGCTGGCAAACACCTGCCGTCCTTTGCAGTGCACGGCGTCATATTTGGCAGGTGCCTTCTTGTAAATTCGTTTACATAATCGGCTGACTTTAACCTGCGTTGGATTAAGCGTGGAAAAACGTCGGTCTCAGTCAAAAGCGCTCGCGCGCGGATGGTAAATAAAATTAGCTTCTTCAACGCGTTGACTTGTGAAAACGTGAACGTTCGAAATATGGTCGCGCGATCCTTTCATCCTCGAAAGAAACGGGCTTCCTACATCTGTCGAGGAAAAATTTTCTACGGAAAAGTAGCCAAAAAAAATGCTTATATCATATTTTAGTTAATTCATTCAATTAACTTGGCTCATTTATTTTTCGTCGAAAAAAAATGCGTGTAAAGACATATTTTTTATTATTTTAGATGAGGATGTGCGCTGACTTTTTTTTTTTTTTTTTTCTTTTTAATCGTTGGTCATTCATTACGTTCTCCCCTGTCAGTGTACATACGTATGTGCGTGTGTTAGCATGTGTATACCTCGGCGACTTTAATTAAATTAGGCAACGGCGCGTAAAAATTTGTTCTCGCTTAACGAAAGACAATTTCCGATGTCGTTATGATTGACAATTTTATTCTCATACTTCTTCTCTTCCCCTCTTTCGTTGGATTTATGTGACTGCCGGATCTGATTTTAATTAAAAATACAAATTGCATATATCGGCCTATCTCGCGTTCGTTTTCTCTCTCATTGCGATTTTGTTTGAAATAACGTAATACAGATTTATCCTTTTATAGAGTAAGAGGATTACGAGTAGGTTCGCATTTCTCGTATGGCTAACTTCTTATTTTATAAGGAGTATAAATAATCGTCTTCTTAATACTTTATATGCGCTATATCCGAGTATAAACGTAAAGTACATGTAGCTTAGAATAAAAGTTAGAAGATATATTGTTAAGAAAGTATATTATATATATATTATTAATCTATAAATTCTTTATATTAAACGGAAAAATATTTTAACAGTTGAAAAAAACTCTATAGTTGTCCATTGTGTTAAATAATTCAAAAATAAAAATTTTGAGAAGAAAGATTTTCGAGAATGGAATATATAAAAGGAAAATCAAATTCCTAAAAAATGCAAATATTGAATTTTATATTTTAATAATTAATTAATTTAATTGGGAAGATTTAATAATAAATGGAGAGATATAATAATTTAAGAATCTAAAAATAAAGATTTAAAAATAATCTATTCCGATCTAAAGATCCACAAACACACTCAAAGATTATCCAATGCAAGAATATAAACAAGTTTGACACTACACAAATAAAATAAAAAAAAAATATAAGAAAGTACCGCCACAAAGCAATCGGTTCATTTCGCGTAAACTTTTATCGAAGCCGCCTGTTGAACTCGATAAAATTCCATCTTATAACATTTCACTGTACTTACTGTAGCATCAGAAAATCATAAAAAAAGTATCTCTCGCAACCGAGAATACAAAGTACATTTTGACGAAACGCCCGGGCGTTTTATCGTCACCCATCAAACATTCTTCGCGCTTCTCATCTCTCGATTCTATCCTTTTTGCTCCTTTTCTATTTTCCCCATTGATACACGAAAAAAAAACATACACGGACGCTATAAAACAACGATTGTTAAACAACGTTGCTCGTAAAGCGATGCTCGTTAAACGCGCCGGCTCGTGAATGTGATGTTCGTAAAATGAAAACGAATCGCGATTTCAGTTAATCGTAAAAAAAAGTCCTTTTAGGACTTAAAGGTTAAAAGAAGTTCGCATGGCGTAATCTTGATTGGACGATGATCATTAGAGTGACCGGTTAATACTGTCAGATTAGATCGAATCTAATTGGATGCTTTCTTTTCATGGGACGTGCGGCGATCTCAACGAAATAATTATTGCTATCTATAGTTTTTGTTGCAAAGTTCCGTTATCCTCTGAAACTTTGTTGAAATTATGTTGGAGTTTCATATAATTTATCTACACACACAGATTCAGGGAAACAATCGATTTCGAGCTGACACACCGTGTCGTGTCTACTACAAAATTTATAGGCGAAGTTTTAAAATTATCAAATCTTGTTTCAGCTACAAAATTTCATTTATATTATATTCCAAACACAAAGAAGATTAAATTTCTCCTGTATTACATGCATTTCTTTGAATAATTATTTTTCTTCTATAGTAATTCCTTCTCATAATTGGATTTTTCAATTACAATTTAATTATAATCTAATTATACAACAGTTTTTATTTTAAATGTTTTCGGCTTAAAATTTTCGAAAAAATTTATTTATCAGATTATTCTGACATATAATATCTGCTAAACTATTAAATTTTCGCTAAAAAAATATTGAATTCTATATTTTAATAATTAATTAATTTAATTGAGAAGATTTAATAATAAATGGAGAGATATAATAATTTAAGAATCTGAAAATAAAGATTTAAAAATAATCTATCCCGATCTAAAGATACACAAACAGATTCCAAGATTATACAATATAAACAAGTTTGACACTATACAAATGAAATAAAAAAAAGAGAAAAAATTCGCTAAAATCGAAAATCCTAAATTATTATAAAATCTTCGATTAAAATAACACTTGGTAATGGGACATCGTAGAATCTAGTTAACGAGATCGATAGAGAGAGATAAAAGTCTTATACAAATAAGATTTTTATTTAGATAAGAAACTTATTCAATCTAGAGATAAGAGGGTGCATTATATTTTGAAGTATAGAACTTTCGCGATGGCTGTCAGCTTCCCGGTTCAATCCTTGTCGCGAGAGGGAAATATCTAACGATCAAACCGAGACGTATAACTTTAACGGGCTAGCATTGCACAGATCTTCTAGCGCTCTGCGCGTTGTTCCCGCGTAGACTGACAGTTGAGTGTGACGTGTCAGGCCTGTCAAGAGCTCGAAACATCTCGTCATTCTGAGAAAACGAACTCTTCCGCGCGTGACACGTCGTCTACACTTTGCTCTAATTCAAGGTATGGCAGACTCCATAATTCCGAATGTAGAATAATCTGTATCTCGCGAGTACTTGGAATAGTGAAACGCGAGTGACAAGTTCGTACGATTACTTAACGCATGTGTTTTGCGCAAATTATTTAGCAAACATCGAATTCCCCCGTGGCACCTAAATTAATTAACGCGCCTTTGAGGTGATCCGAAAGATGATCGGAATTCTTTCCACTCTTATGAACTATTTAAAATTAACTTTGATGGAAATAAAGCGAATGAATTATCTCAAGAAATAAATTAAGGAAAAGGCAAATGAGAGTCCAGTTCTGGCTCTCATTTACTTTTTTCAGATTATAAAGAACCTTCCTTTGTAATTAATTATTGTACTTGCTGGCTGAAATATGTGTCTTACATATTATTCTTTTTTTTTGAAATATTAATCACTATTTTGGACAAAGGATAGTTAAACTTCTGAATCAATTGTCGCGAGAGATAATTGTAAGAAACAGGTTAAAATTAAACTTTCTACGTAAATGTATTTAAAAAAAAAGACTTTTATTTGCCTTATCTCTATTTAATTAATTTTTTAAAATTATATCTTAAAGAAACTTCTTTTGTAATTAATGATTAAATTAGCTATTATTTTTTTACAATAACAGAATATATATATATATATAAATGGAAATATATATTAGTCAGCGCAACGGAAATATAAGAATAGGTTTAGGTTAAAATTAAACTTTCTACGTAAATGTATTTAAAAAAAAAGACTTTAATTTTGCTTATCTCTAATTAATTTTTTAAAATTATATTGTAAAGAAACTTCTTTTGTAATTAATTATTAAATTAGCTATTATTTTTTTAAACTAACAGAATGTGTATATAAATGGAAATATATATTAGTCACTGCGGAAATACAAGAATATATAATGCTATAAATGATTTCCCACTCTCAAAGATTGATTTCCGTTCGGCAGGAATACCAATTCTCCTCGTGACGATAAATCCCGCATTATACGTTCGTTGAATTTCATTATTGTGCGGACTGTCTAGCAGGATCGAAGCAAGAAAAGATTTTAAATTATTCGACCAGAAATTTATTCTTGGAGAGACAAAAAGGTGCGGAGAGCGAAGATTCGTATCTTTGTTGTATGTAGATTTAACCCTTATTCCGTACTGATGGATCATTTTTTGTCTGTGATTTTTCTAACAACACGTCAATTTCTCGAAAACAAATAATCATAAAATAATATATTTAAGTAAATTATTTTGTCAAATTTATTATTTTAGTCTTTATTTAGAATGTTCAAAGAAGGTATATACATTTTTTTCAGATTTTTAAAAACACTTTTATTTGTTAATAAACTTATCGAAAATACGCTGACCCACCTGTACAGTTAGAAGGTGCCAAAAATAACAATACGGAGTAAGGGTTAAATCTCACGTGTTGTTCAATGGAACGTTATTTTTTTTTTTACGTCTTTATATGTGACAGCTTTGAAAAACATCTAATCGCGGTTTATAGATTTATCTTCTCGGTATTGCAAATTCGGCAAAAAAAAAAAAAAAAAAAAAAATCTGCATATATCGATCGCGCTTCGATCGCGCTTACGCTTATTTTCATCTCCTATGACGGGATCGAAAAATTTTTCGCTTGCTACTCCGACTGGAATCATCTCCTGGGAGATTTCGTGATCCACGGAATCTTTCGTTTGTTTTCATGAACTGCACTTCTTCACTCGCGCATCGATCTCCTTCCACGGCCAATAACAATCGTTGGACGAGCGCGGAGTTTCGATTTAGTAGCGGGCTCCTTCCACTGGCAGTTTCTCTCTCTCTCTCTCTCTCTTTCTTCCGCGAATCCCGAGAGATTCTCCCGTGGAAATAATACTTGATTCGTTTTGCTACATTCAGTCAGCATGTTACATGTTGGATTTTGAATTCCTACAACATTTGCCGCGATCCGTTTTATTTTTATTATCATCTCACCATTATTATTCTTATGAAATGATTTCGAAGACACTATTGAATAAATGTACACAAACTTGGCGTTGAATAATAGGGTCGGTCAAGGTTTAATAGATCTGTACTCTGTAATAATTTATTATCCGGTTAATTATCGAAGTTACAATGTCTATTCGGGTCAGCGCATACTGTGGTATATATTCACGTATTGCTACGCCAACAGCGTTAGCGTATTTGCATGTGCAGGAAGATTACGTGTAATTTCTCGCTTAATAACATTACGATGTAGCATGGCTGCGGTGACTAATGCCTAAGTGCCTTGAGGGAAACGCAGACAGTTTAGCAAAAGTTTTTGCGAAATAGTCAGATTGATCTGGGTCAATATTGACCGATGTTATTTCGGGGTTTGAAATATCAGGTCAACTATACAGAAAGATTTGTCACAGCAATATATAATATATTGGGTTCAATATTTTGCGACTCTGCCTTTTCTCTAATCAAATTCAAACGTCGAAGGCGTGGAAAATATTTATATTTTCCACCAAACTCGCCATATGTAAGTTGCATGCTTACGTAGGTGGTCATCTTTCGGGATAAATTTAGATAAGCTCGACCTATCCAGGCTATTGATGGTATAATATCGGACCGAAAAGACATCCGGTGGATATGGGTCGTTTTTTAACACGACCAGTTTGTTTGCAACATGAAGGCTCGATCGAAAAACTCTTCATCGACGAAAACGTCGCGTTGCAACGCTGGATTCCTCGGCGAACCTTTAATATCTCCGGCGCGTCGAAAATATAGAGATTCCTCGCAACGATATCGCTTCAGCCTCTCCTCTACTGCTCCCGCGGAACTTTGAGCGACGATCCTCTTCCGGTTCGGTGACGAAGAAATTCCGCTAGCACATGGCGATCGTGAACCGATGCACCCGTTTTATGTACCGGGTGTCACTTGATTCTTCGACTTTTCATAGAATATCTTTTACAACTGTGATTGCAAACTACGGTATTTTTTTCTTTATTCGAGATAAATAAATAAACATATATAATAATATATAATAAGTAATTGTTCAGTCCTTATCTTAGTCAAGTATTTGGAACGAAGGATAAACTAGGGTATGATGGCCATAGGCTGTAATTTTTTCAATAGTCGCTACATAGTGCGCTTCTTTAGTCCTTATCAAAGATAATTGATATTTACAGTAGTTTATGTGTATTACATTATTCGGAATAACGATATTGTGAGTCTTGTATCATATTTTTACTTTTGATTACCTGCAAAGTTTTTCATGTGTCCACTAAAAACTATTATAACGTCGAATAAATGACAGTTGAGCTATCGTAATCGACGTTAGACATATTATAAAGATATGTAAATTGTTATATGATCTATAATTTTTATTTTTGTTTTCACTATTTTTTTATAAATATTATGGTCATCTTTTCCTTAAAAGTTGGATAAGATGGCCAATGCTTATGTCGTACTATTTTGATAATATAAAATTTCTATGAAATATTTTCCTTTTAATTTCGATAATATTACGTAATTTAAGCTTCGGTGAAGATAATATGCCAAACACTATTTTAAAATAACAAAAATAAAAGTATGTTTTTTGCATTTTTAAAAACTATGGTCATCTTACCCGAGTTTATTCTATATTAAACATACATCTCGAAAGAGATGGTGAAATGCAATTTTTTTTTAAGTAGATTTACATTTTCAAAAATGAAAAACAATTCGTGGCTAAAATTCAAGGGAATGTCGGATTTATTTTCTACCGCATAAAAGCTACTCAACTACACGGACAATATAAATAATTGGCGAGGGATCTATTTTACAAAAATACAAGTGAGTTTAAAATACGTCAGAATGGATTGAATTACCGCACATTAACAGTTTCCATGTCATTTATGCATATGGTAAAAATTGATAAATAAAACAATATATGTATATCCTGAACACTCTGAAATTACAGAGGTACATTTCAATTGTGCAAAAGTATTATGTATTCGTATGATTGTGAAATATGATATTACTTCTATATATATTTTAATTAAAGATTTAATTATAATAATTTCATTATTATTTTATAATTAAATGGACATAAATACTGCAAGCACAAATAATCTTTAAAGAGAAAAAGAAAATTGCTTATATTATTTTTATAAATTAATTTATATTTTTTATATTCTTTTTTAGAAAGAGACAGAGATTTTAGATTTTTCAAACAGCTTTTAAAAGAACCACCAAGAAAATGATTTAAATGCATTATTGTATTGATATAACATTTTATAAATAAAATGTAATTTTATTTGTTAATAAGTAATTTTTTGATTTGTATTTTGTTTGCGCAACATTTAATCTGCAATAAGTGTAGCTTGTAAAAGTTTTAATTACAAATTTTAATGTGAAATATTGAACAAAAAGCGTACACGAGAAAGATTAATTTATACAAGGAAATAAATTCAGTCAAACATTACTTGTTTTCCGGTTCGTGTTTACTCGAGAAATCAATATTACTATTGCAATAAAGGGATTATTATTGACTTCATCATACAATGTAAATTAAATATAATTTAATATTCTATTTCTTATGTTATTACTTTATTGCAATATTCAAATTTTATTTTATTTCTGTTATCTATTAATGTCTGTTTTTTTAAATTTAATTTTGTATACTAAAAAGGTTTTTTAATTCCGTTTTCTTAATAACAAATAAATAAATAAATAAAGATTTGTTTACATTAATATATAGCTTTATACAGACAGATAAAATTTTTGACAAAAGCGATTGTTATTCCTTTGAATATAGATTTTTAATTCAGTGCTGTTGCTTTTCGAAGCAGCTATAAATACGTATTAAAGATTTCATGTTAGTTTAATGTCGAAGATAATTAATTTTGGCCAATTAATAATTACGATAACAAAGTAACGTCCTCGTTGCCGAAGGTCTGCGGAATAAAGAACGAGCGTCCTTCTTACGGAAACCAAAGTTAACTCTAGCTCGGTGGCTTTAGGTAGTCGGTTTCATTGAGCCAAAACTTCTTTCATCGAGCCAACCAGCTATTTAAATCTTGGCCTCTTTTGATTGCTCGCGCGTACATCGTTATCTTTGAGAAGCTATAGGTCACGCGGATCATTTTTAATTTCTCTTCAAAGTTTGTTAAATGATTAAAAATTAAGAAATATATAAGGTAAACTCGGGTAAGATGGCCATAGTTTTTAAAAATGCAAAAAAACATACTTTTATTTTTGTTATTTTTTAATAATGTTTGACATATATTATCTTCACTGAAGCTTAAATTACGTAATATTATCGAAATTAAAAGGAAAATATTTAATAGAGATTTTA
Source organism: Anoplolepis gracilipes (assembly GCF_047496725.1). NCBI lineage: Eukaryota > Metazoa > Arthropoda > Insecta > Hymenoptera > Formicidae > Anoplolepis > Anoplolepis gracilipes. Next base: position 10,784,885 of record NC_132971.1, on the reverse strand, counting down.
TATTATCAAAATAGTACGACATAAGCATTGGCCATCTTATCCAACTTTTAAGGAAAAGATGGCCATAATATTTATAAAAACAATAATGAAAACGAAAATACAAATTATAGGTCATATAACAAATTACTTTTATAATAAATAGGTCATATAACAAATTATCTTTATAATATCGATTACGATAGCTTAACTGTCATTTATTCGACGTTACAACAGTTTTTAGTGGACAAATGAAAAACTTTGCAGGCAGTCAAAAGTACAATAAAAATATGACATAAGATTCACATTATTTCGAATAATGTACGCACATAAACTACTGTAAATATCAATTATCTTTGATAATGACTAAAAAAGCGCGCTATGTAGCGATTATTGAAAAAATTACAGCCTATGGCTATTATGCCCTAGTTTACTCTATACTATTTATTATAAAATTGTTGTAATGTCGATGATCTAAGATTTCGTTTGTTCTAAAACGAAAACGAGAAACAAAATTTCGTGAGATGTGTGATCTCTGTATTTATTAAGATATTTTCGAAAGTCATGAAAGATCAGATTTGTTCTGAGATTACATTGTTCCTCGTATCTCCAACTGTTTCATCCCCTCACGAGACAAATATCAACCGCGCAAGTTGACGACAATCAGCTCGTTTGAAACTGGCACCCGTTTACCTGGACAAACAGAGACAAGTCGTCTCCCAGCAGCATGTCCCTGCAGACGTCCCTAGCCGTGGTGTCTAGAGTAAGATAGACGAGGCTGCTCTCGATCCCGGTGTGTATCCTCACCCATCCGCTTCCGTTCCCGAGGTTCGCAACGCCGACTCCCGAGTCCCAGGAGGAATTGAAGGTATCCTGCAGGAAGCTGGCGGCATCCTTCGTGCATTTTTCTTTCGATTTCGTGCTTCGACTTTGTATAGAGTCCGTGCTGAAGCTATCCCTCTCCTCGTTGCTGTCTCCCGACGATAGCCGCGTCCTCTCGCTATCGAATCGATCGATCGTCTCGTCCAGCTTTTCTAGGATTTTGCACTCCAGAATCCTCTCCTCCGTCGCGACGTCTTCGCTTCCCCTTCGCGATTCAACGATGTCTTTTTGCGAATCGATTTCGGATCGATTTCGCGAAACGCAATCCTCCGTCTTCTCCATTGGACTGTCGTTTTTCGTCTCGTTATTACGTGGATTGCAGCTCTCGGGATACAATTTGGAGCTCTCCAGACAATCTCCAGTCGCGAGTGATCCCATCTCCTTCAAAGATACATCTTCGCTAGCGTAGAAAATCGAATTTTCCTCCAACAATCGTCCTTTCTTTTCTTTTGATTTTGGATATTTCGATAATTGCGTCTTCTCCTCTGCTTGGTACGAAAAATTTTCCTTAGCCGCCATACTGAAATTTACATTTTCACGAACAATCTTTCGATCGAATCTATCCTTCTTTTCTGCTCGATCTGTAGTATCGATTCTCTCGTGATAATCTTTCGAAAAGGACGATTTATCGGTATTCGTCCGTCTAGAATCTTTCTTGAAAGATTTCTTTTCGCAGGTATCGCGTTGAAGAATATCCCGAGTCTTCCGATCGCTCGTTCTATGCTTCTTTTTGATCTCCGTATAAACGTGTTCCTCGGTATCAATTTTATCTCGGACAGTCTTCTCCTTTGCGTCCTTGGTACGGCTCGATCTCTGCTGAAACCTCTCGTAGTTAGCCAATATCTTCTGGTTAAGTTCGTGAATCAGTTCCAGTCGTTTCGAGATCGAGTCTTTGGTCCACCTCTTCGTCGCGTCGCCATTATCTTTCCTCAGCGTGTCGCCCTGCCGCCTTTGCTTCCTCAAAGTCGCGGAGCCGCGACTGAGAATACCGATCTCATATTTCGAATCGCTTCGGAGAACGTTCTCGTCCGTCACGTCAATGGAACAAGCGCCCCGATGTTTCCGGTCGACATTCGACCCAGGGAATCCTGACACGTTCATCAGCTCCAACGTCGGTCCAGTTGATGAGAATTTGATTTCGCGTTCCGAGCATTCCGAACCGATTTTCGATCTACCGTCAACGTTCCTCCTGCGATTCTCGCTAAACTCGATGCCTCTTCTACCGTCAGGACGAATTGCCAATCCAGGGCTAGAACGACTGCTTAAACTGACTCTCTCGTTCATCTCCCAGTTTATCGAGAGCCCATCTCTGACATTGTCCTCGTCGATACTCCTCTCTTTCATTGACCAAGGACTTTCGATTTTTCGATCGAGATCTCGATGAGGAAAAGAATCTTTCGGAACACTCGCGGTCGTTCGTTGCTTTAATCCTCTGGTGGACGACAATCGACGGGATCGTCGTAGTTTCACGGATGATGAAGGAGCGATCGGTTGATTGTTGGATACGCTAGCGATCAGCATTTTAGTCGTGGATTTGTTTTTATGACGGACTCTTCTTTATAGATCGATGAGAAGTTGAGTGTCGATGTTACTCCATTTGGCAGTTTATTGTTATATAATTTGATTTGATGAAATAAATAATGAGTTTATCTTTTAATCCTCGTTACGCTTGTTGGATATTTGTCTGCGTAAAATAGTCGTTCAATATATCGGTCCTACACGATTTAAATTATACAATATTACTGTCGAGTCAAATTCTAAATTTAAACTCACAACCGTTTAAAATTTTCTATCAAATTATTGATAATGCATTAATTATTACTATTAATAAATATTGTACTTTATATTATTATTGAAAACACGATTCGTTAAATTAATTTCATGTGAAATTTTAACCCAATTATTTATATAAATCCTTGGTTTTACAAATTGTCGTCTTTCGTCCTAGGCAATAAAATGCTCTTACTATCTAGGCCATTCTAATCTGGGCCTGTATTATTTATACATGTATATTATTATTTATGAAAAGATATAGATATATTAAGGTTCAAGTGAAACATAGACTGAGATTTTATAGGACAACGACCTTAGTCCACGTTTGAGTTGAATTTAATAATTTTACAACACTGTAAGATATTAAAATCAGATTTCAAGATTTTATGTTCAAACTTCTGACGTTTTAAATTTTAAATAAACGATATATATATACACATAAGATGATTAAAAACACGATATTCTGGGAAAATCTTACACTTGTGTGACGTATAAATTTTTGTAGCGCGGTTTTTTTATTCAATTGCAATACATGAACTAAATAAAACAAATATTATATTTTGTAGAATAGTTTATGTATTTTTCATGCGTCATCTACGAAAATTGTCGCGTGCGAACAACCGATCATGGAATTTGCGAGATTGCGGTAAGCGATTATGCGTTGTAAAATAGCGAAATTCTACATGACGGAAATAGAACCGCGACAGATCGTCGGTAAATGACTATGCTAATACTATTGGTGTATGTATCGCTGTCGTTTTTTACATATGCAGGAGGAAGCCATATAAAACGTCACGGTTGGACGCTCGTTTCAGCAACGCTGACGTCTATGCCTACATAATAATGCGCTTCAATAAAAGCGTATCTCTATCTAACAATAAGTGATGCTATTAGACAAGAAATAGAAATCCGGTTTCTTAAAGGACACTCAAAGATAATTAATATTTATGTATATATTATTGATCGAATACATTAATAATTGAAAAAAATTTGATATTCTCAACAAATCTATATTTATTGTCGCGTATTCTTGATCTGAAATCGATATATATTCCATAGATTTTGAAGATATCTTTTGAGTAAAAATTAAAAATATCCTTTCTATATTTAACGTCATAACGTTCATAATTTACGTGATCTCGCAGTTGAACTTTTCCACTAACAATAAGGAAAAAAATTGGTTTAGTTTAAAAAAAGATTTAGTTTTAATTATACCTTTTTTAGTACAATTAAATAATTGTTGAATTTACTGGAACTAAATGACAAATTTAATTCGTACCAATTTCTTTTTAATACTGAAATAAATGAAGCAAATATATTGTAATCAGATATAATAATAAAAGAAATTGACGAAAATATTGGAAGAATCAACGTGACAAATAAATATTTTACAAGCTATAATGTCAAAAGTTGTAATGTAACATTTCTTATCTCACGGTCAGGTATAATATTTTGACATAACTATAGCTCTCGATTATGACATTAATTTTAAAAGGTAGACTTTGAAATGTTTCAAATCTCCTACGAAACGTATACTATTTGACCGAGTTGAGTTATTATTTATGTTCTATATATATACCGCGAAAGCTCTTGCGATAAATCCGCCTTGTCAAAACGTGACATTTGTCCGATCGATCTCTCGCGATCGCTGTCAGTGAATCAGAGAATTTGATCTCCCAACGGAAAATTATCTTTCAAAGGCTACACACCGAGGTCGAAATATATAATCGCGAAAGTAATCCGCGGGGAGGCATAAAAGAAAAGAAGACGCGAATTTACGTGTTATACTCGCGGCTATTCGAATCACGTAGCCGCACTTTCTATTTATCTATCGTCCCGCGGCCAGAAAGGTATTCGTCTTAAGTTTATCGCTGGTATAAGTAGTAGGACGGGGTGGCAGAAGAGGAGGACGAGCTTCCTTTCTCACGAAATGTGAGTTTCCGGGGCGTGTCGCGGCGTTATATATCTCGTATAAATTGAGCGACAAGGGTGTACGGACTGTATACGTCGATCAACGACGAGCTCACCGGATCGCGAATGTGAAAAGAAATGTAAATGAGACCTGTTTCCTGTGTGCAGCACACCATTTTTGTCGCGTTGCTCGCACGTGAATTCAACGTATGATTATAACATTATAAATCTCTGTTTTTAAGTTTGAAAATTCTACTGAAGAGTAGAAAGCGGTGCTATTATTATTACTCTAACATGATTTTTCTTTAAGCTGGCCGCACACGGTACGATTTTTCATACTAAATCGTATACGAGACATTTAATTAACTATCATACTGGTTATGCAACTTGAATTATGTGTGTTGCGTGCTACTATACGTCCTAGTATGCTAGTTTTGGTAATAGGTTTGGCGCTTTTTTTCACACACGTGATTTCTTGCTAGCTGTAAACGATAATAATGATAATAACTGTCAAAAACGCGAAAAATTAAAATAACCTTTTTTTTTCTTCACACATGCAGATTTTTTTACGTATTGGATTAATATTTTAGTTATATAATTTCTGGTGATTTCAAATTCTTCAAGATTCTAAAATTTCTCTAGATAATAGTAGGCAATCGTAATGCGAAATAAATTCTGTCATAAATGAAATGGTTATCTGACATACATTATTCATCACCAAATGAAATAATATTCAAGTCAACAATATACTATAGAAAATACTGCATTCAAATATTACACAAATATAAAGAAAATATAAAGAAATTTATTTTCTTTGGTACATTATTTTATTTATAAAATTTCTAGATACTTTAATATATTTTTCAAGATTTAAAAAATCCTCCAGATTATTGTTAATTGTAATGTGAGATAAAGTCCGTTGTACAATAATGTAATAATCTACTCGTCGAACGATAATATATATCTTTTGTCTCTATATAAAGTGTAGGTTATTTTAATTTTTCGCGTTTTTGACAGTTATTATCGTTATTATCGTTTTACAGCTAGCAAGAAATCACGTAGTGAAAAAAGGCACCAAACCTATTACCAAAACTATCATACTAGGACGTATAGTAGCACGCAACACACCTAATTTCAAGTTGCATAGCCAGTATGATAGTTAGTTAAATGTCTCGTATACGATTTAGTATGAAAAATCGTACCGTGTGCGGCCAGCTTAAGTCTTTAACAGTTGGAGTAATAGAAATATTTTTGTGAGTAAAATATAGCAAAAAAATAGCAAAAAATTTGTGTACTATTAATTTATTTATGTATGTGCAATTTTTTATAATGGCTAGATAGCTTAATCTTAATCTTATTTTTATTATATTATACACATATATTTGTATATATTGTATAATTTGCATATATAATGCAATTTAAAATTTAATTGTGTGTTAATCAGAATATCAATAATCTATCTTTAATTTCAATATTAATTCGCTGTTTTGACTGGAAATTAGTCGGTTATAGATAGAAAGCTATGAGTTCGTAACAGTTCAATCTTGTTAACGGAAACAAATATTAACTAGCGAGAATAATCATTAACGACAATACCGTATATAGTCATTTGTGAACAAAGCGATGCATGCAACGACATTTCCCATCGACTCCCATGCCAGTATTATCGTGTAAATATTTCCAGCTAACAGAATTCGATAAAACCCACCACAGTCGATATCCATTATCTAGCTGAAAAGGAGAAACCAAAATTGATTCGGATCACGAGCGATGTTTTCCTCGAGATCTGCTTTGAACTTGGTGAATTCGTACGCGTGAATTATTAACCCATAGCGTTTCCGTGTAATTTATACAACTCCCCACAGAGTTCCACTTCCAGAACATTAAAATCACACGAAGCAATTATCTTTTACGTGTTAATCGGATGTAATAGAGAGACTCACGAAACATGAGAACATCACTACACATGGCTCATTAATATTTTGTCATTTTGATAGGACTTAAAAATGCGGAGAGATATCTTTTAACAAAATTGACTCATAATTATTTCAATAGCCCATAAAGTAAATTTGAAATTCATTCCGTTGTTCTTTTTTTTTCTCAAGAGTTTTATTTTTAATTAAGAGAAGAATATACAGATTTATGAACGTAATAAGATAAAACAGTTTTGCGCGCGAAACCAAGGATTTATACGTTTTCAGAATCTTTTGGTTAAAAATTTCATAAACGCATTATATTTTTCTTATATGTTAAATGAAAAAGTGAATTTTCTTGACGTTTAGTTAAAGAATTAATTTCTTCGTTGACCGAAATCATTAAATTTCACTTTCACTTTACAACTTACACAAATCAATTAAAACAATCGTGATTCGATTCACTTTATTTTCTCACTATTCAACGATTTTTAAACTTCCTATCGATATAAATTCGTCGATTAATTTATGCAATTGCGAAAAGATTCACAATTCTGACTCGAGCACTTTGTCATCAAGTATCACACCAATAACTAATTCTATTAGAGACTTTGATTGATTACAAAAGACACAAGGCGAAGTTGGGCGCGACATCGAATTTGGAATCGGATAGATACGTCAATTCGCGGGGCAGTCATCACGGACACTGGCCGTGGAGTTCAGAATTGTCGTATCGCACCCGGCATCATGAATACATCGTCGGGCCACCTGTCTCTCTTTCTACCTGTTAGTTTCGCTGGAGGATGGAAACGGAAGAGAGAAGGAGGGAAAGAGAAAGAGAGAGTGACAAACCGTGGCTCAGGTAGAGGGAGAGGAGAGAGAAAGGTCCCTCTGCCACGGTCTCTCCTTCCCACGTGTTCGCGTCACGTGTTTTTAGCCAGTGGAGAAAGAGAGTAGGACGCGGCGCGTGATGCCATGTTCTCCCAACTGGCGACCCTCGTCCTTCGGAGGGGAAACCAACGGCAGCGGAATGATGTACTTCCGCTGCCGTTCTCGGTTAACAGTTGGAGAGGATGATTGAATTTCGGGAATGTTATATGGAAACGCTGGCGATCGAACATAAAGATGGGAAAAGGTACCGTCGTGAACTTCCTCGATGGTCGAGAGTCTTGAATATGAATTTTCGGAAGGATGCAAACATTCAAACATCTCCGAAGTAGTTTCAAAATTCATGCCTTGAAAGAGATCTGTGTGAGACTAGTTTTATCAATAGAAGTTAGCTTTGATCAATTATATAAATTAATCAATTTTTTTTATTTCAATTTGAGTTGAAAGAGGCAAACAATTGGGTAAATTGAAATTGATCGAGACCTCGATAGAAATATCAATCATTCGAGACTATTTCTTTATAATATGCAATCAAGTGTGTAAACGACAATGAATTCCAATAATAAAACCAATATTTGTATTTTTTAATAGTAATAGCAGTAATTTGTTTCGTTCTGAGAATATAATATCGTTCTAAGAATACAAGAGTATTTTACTTTTTCAAACGTTTTTTATATCATACAAAATTACACATAAAATTATAACTAGAATTTTATCTTAAATTTTATTAGAATTATAGGTCGCCTAAAGAATCTTTAAAAAATATATATACACAATTCAATATAACTAGATATAACGCGTAGTGAAAGTACATCTTGATGAAATCAAATGTGCGAATACTTGGTTGTTAATAATATTAGAAAAAATTATTAATCTTTTCGTCGGAAAGTAATCGTCGCTTTTGTAAATTCAACGGGTAATAAACACAGTTATATTCAGATTTCACGAGCGAAACATTTCACAAGTGGAGTGCATTGTCCCTGGAAAGCGGTTTGAGTGGATCCGTCCGTGACTCGCGACACGAAGGAGGCCATTCCCACGCATTGTCCCTTTCTGTTCCTCGGAGTAGAGTGACGTGTCCACCCTTTCAGCTCAGGAAGCGGTCGCATTTGGGCGCGCCTCTCGCGTGTTTGCACGCTTACCGAAAAAACGTACACGCGTCTTGGTTCAAACAATTCGACCAACTCTGTGATTTGCTTGTTATGCCCGAGTTAGGCGGTGAGCTTTCAGAAGCCATCGCTCTTACGTTGCAATGTATACCGCCAAACTTTTACAAGTCGTAAGCCCGAGAATTATTACCGCTGCAATCTGTAAAGTATATGCAACAGTAATTTCGCGGGTCTATAAGAAAAGGAGAATTTATACGAAAACAAGTTTCCGGCGCGCGAGAGAATTTAGAAATGAAGATTTTGCGCGAAGAAAAGAGAAAGAGAGTCCCCGTAGTCTCAGTTAAAACTAGCTACCCGCGAAACCCGAACTAAGAGTTTCTCTGAACTTCTGTAACCACATATGTATATACATCAAAATGTTATTTCAGTATTTAAAATGGTTAAGCTAAAAACATTAATTAAACAAAATGCCATTAAATCATTCATGTTGTTCGTATGCTATATAATTCTCTCGCGGTTGCGAATGTTACAATTATATATCTCAGTTGCTGAATAAAAAAAAAATCTTTTGTTTCCCGACGAGAATTTGTATTGTAGTCCGAGACGCACAGAAACTAACAATGGCCGCACTAAATTCATGTCTATCCGATGTCTTTTTAGAACCCTTTCAATGGGGTTCTATTTGGGTTATTCCATCTTCTCTCTCTCTCCCTCTTCCGTTTCCTTCTTCATTGTCTCTTCGGTTGTACATCGTTATCACTCCTCTCTCATGTCATGATTACAAACGAAACTAATTAAAGCTGATGAGCCTAAATGGACGAGATTTGACTAGCATCCCTTGAAACTGTTCGGGATATACTGTCATTCTGTCCAGTAACAGACTATGCGCTCTTGTTGTAAACATCCGGGCGCTTTGTCGACTAAGGATCGATAGATCAAATAATGGGAGTAATACCTTTCGAATAGTGATTTGCGATCAAATTAATTACTATCAAAATATTATATAGATGATATATATGTGGAAAGATTTTCCTTCTTCCTCCGCTTTTACATCTATCGATATCCATTTCTGCACCTACAAATAAAAACCTACAACGAAGTAAAAAGTACTTGGCACGAAATAAAATATTTGTGGCACATCGAAAACATTGTGCAAAACTTTTCTCCTTCCTTGTAGTAGACAAGATTAAGCTGAACAAATCTTTTCGTTAGTCGCGTCCCGTCTCCATTAAACAATGTTTAACCGGTAAAGAAACGGAACCGAGGAAATGTCATCCTGGGCCTCCCTAGGGATGGAACGGAGGAAGTTTAGCTCAAAGCTATATCGATTTCAATCGTCGCGTTTACTTCAGGCCGCCGCGAATCGAAGGTTGTCGGTCTGCATAATCCAGTCTTGATATCGTCTAATCGCCTCTTGGATTTCCCTCTACTTGACCTTCTTCCGATCGACCCTCGGTAATCCATCCGCGAGAACCAACAGCAGGGCCGATATTTAATCGATCGTCGCGACTACCCCTCCCTCCTTCCCAATCTCTTGATTTCGCGCTCGGTCCGATTTTGCCTATTATCGTACGTGAAATATTGGCAAACTCCGTGGCTAGATTAACGAATTCATGATTTATCGGTCCCTTTTCGGCCGCTCTGCTTCGTCCGATTAATGAGAATCTCGCGACGGCCACTTGTCGACCTCGATCCACCGTGATATTTACGGCGATGACTTATCGACGTTCGAAAATTATCCCTCTTCCCCCTTCTGGTATTCGCGGATTCTGACGGATTTAGGCTTACAATTAGTAATATAAGTTTATAATGATTTTTCATCTCGAAATATTAAGAGTTTGTAAATCGGGAAAGACAGCTGATTTTTAATAAAACAGGATTACTTAAAAACTGAAGAAAATATAGAATGCAAATACAATTGTTTTAAAATAAAAATCTGTGTAAAATAATGAAAAAAAAGCTACTAAAAATTTTAACCTCGTAAAAGAATTAAACTTGAAAAAAGTAAAATAAATATAAGTATAGTGAAAATTCAATTTATCCAATAAATAATGATAATTAAATAGAAATGTTAAGTAGAAAAGAATTAAGTAAAATAATCTGAAATATTCTTCGACTTATTGTTAGAAATTTAATCATCAAAATTTCAACAGTTGCAGAAATTGCAAATTCTTTCATTTTAAAGAAAAATTGACTTTTGTCAAGTAACAATTGAATTTGTCAAGATTAAAAATGTTTATGATTATTTTTACACTAGGGAATAATTTTTATTTTTATATATCAATTATAATGTATATAAATATAAAGAATTCATAGAAAAAGAGAGAGAGAGAGAGAGAGAGAGAGACAATCGAATAAAATCGATAAAAATCATGAAAAATAAAAACGGCTATTATTTATGAAAGTGAAATGTAGTCTCTTGCATCTTTCAATATCGAAGTTTAGTTAAAATTTAAAAATTTCTCTTTTTATATTTAACAATCCACTTAACAATTCCTATTTTATAGAGAAAAAGCAAAGCTCAAGTTTTTCTTTGGTCCGAAACAAAAGAAGAAAACGAGGAAATATATAAATAAAAGAATAGTGATCGGAGTGTTATGATAATTAAAACGGAAAATTATAAGACTTTAATCGAGAGAACTGGCGTCGATGACAACGTCGTATTTTTCCGCGTGCAAGAATCTTTCGCAATGCGTGAGACAATTGCATCAGAAATTAATAAACAGCGTGAATAAATCTTTTGTAAGTAAAAAAGAAGAAAAATGGGATATTCTTTCTCTGTCACGAATTATTAAATTTAATTACTAAATTAAATTGAAGAGCACGCGCACAATCTCCCTCTCTTTTTAAAACTTTCGTTAGCTTCTTAAACGCAGTTTATCAAACTCGTTTCGTCTCGTCGAACTTTTACCGACCATTATCAACATTTTCCCCGATGTAACACGGTGCCAAGTTTAATCGAAACTGAGTAATTATGAATTTTCGACGAGATAGCCTCGACGAGACAAGCCCGTTCAATTTGTAATACGATAGTAAATAATCTTGGTCCCAAAATCCAATCATCGCAGATATCACGAAGAGCTGACAAATCCGACGATATGTCGGATATATCGAGGCTTTCATCCCCGATGACAGTAATGTCCGCAAATCCTCTGCAAAAACAAGATTCATATATATGCAAGACATGTTGACGTTGCTCCCGATATCACGTTGTGTACGCGTATCATTTTAACTTCATCCCGACACGTCAGTGTGTAAGTGTGCGCGTGTGTGTTGGCGCGCTTCACTAAAATAATTTATCGTAATAATGTTTGTTTGTGACATCGTAGTATTTTCAAAAATCCTGCGTATCACACATAATAATATTACAGCTAAAATATATCTGATAACAGCTATTGATAAATAATGACGGAATAAAAACGAGATGTGTTCGAAACATACCAATCTATCGAATTCGCTTTAGTGTCTTCTCAACACGATCTTAAATTTAATTATTAAATTAAATTGAGGAGCACGATCCCTCTCTCTCTCTCTCTCTAAAACTTTTATTATCTTCTTAAGTGCGATATCAGTTGTCAAACTCGTGTCTCATTGATCTTAGGAAATCAATCGGCGCGGCTTTTAATAGTTGTACATGCGGGATGAAAATAGATACAGACGTAACCACCTGTCGTCTGTCGGTCGCGGCGCGGCCGTACAATTCGTTTCACTCTCAACCTGCTTGAGAATTTATGGATTCCGACAACGTCTTAAGGATATTGCCTTTCGTAGTCCGTCACGTGCAACGTCGCGCGCATAGCAAGAGCGCCGCCGGCTCGAGAATATAAATACCTGAGCGCGAGCGCGAGATCCGAAAGAAATGTCAAGTTGGAGTCAAACGACGCGGAAAGCCTCGCCGATCAACCCTCTCTGCTTATATCATATACTGGGTGTAACGTTCAACAAACAACTGCTCTATGAGAAACGTTCACTCAAAAAAGTGATCTTGCAACTTCAACAAAAATTTTCTAAAAAATTGTAAAAAATTCACTGAAACAGATAAATAATTAGCAAATACTGTAATACTGCATATATTTTGCACTTAATCAATTTAAATGACGGAGACAGAATTTATATCTGTACTATTAGTGTAATTTAGACAGAAAATTTTTCTGTGATGCCTATCTTTAAGGCCTATTGTCAGGGACAATTATATTTGTGATTAATAATTGACAATGGAATTTAAATTTTCTAGAGGTATTGCTAGAATATTGCTACTATACATTCTATACGTGACAAACAATATTCTAACAGATACAAAAAGTAGCGATAAATTTTAATTGAAACATCTAGAAATCCATCTAGATATCTATATTAGCAAAATATTTTTTTAAGTGTTGGATCGTTGCACGTGGATTTTTCTTTCTATTAGGGTAAACTCGGGTAAGATGACCATAGTTTTTTAAAATGCAAAAACATACTTTTATTTTTGTTATTTTTTAATAGTGTTTGACATATTATCTTCACCGAAGCTTAAATTATGTAATATTATCGAAATTAAAAGGAAAATATTTAATAGAAATTTTATATTATCAAAATAGTACGACATTAAGCATTGGCCATCTTACCCAACTTTTAAGGAAAAGATGACCATAATATTTATAAAAAAATAGTGAAAACGAAAATAAAAATTATAGATCATATAACAATTTACATATCTTTATAATATGTCTAACGTCGATTACGATAGCTCAACTGTCATTTATTCGACGTTATAATAGTTTTTAGTGGACACATGAAAAACTTTGCAGGTAATCAAAAGTAAAAATATGATACAAGACTCACAATATCGTTATTTCGAATAATGTATGCACATAAACTACTGTAAATATCGATTATCTTTGATAATGACTAAAAAGGCGCACTATGTAGCAATTATTGAAAAAATTACAGCTTATGGCCATCTTTTCCGTATGGCCATCATACCCTAGTTTACCCTAATGTTTGATGCTTTCGAAAAAATTAAATATTTTCGTAGCAACGTGCGGGCAACACATTTATTTAATTATCTCTGATGCAAAATATTTGTATCAGATAATGTACAAATACGTTAAATAATGTCTGGTTAGTACATTAAATGGGTTAATTAGCTCAATAATGAAGCTTGGATCAAATTTTCATCACGTGTGCGCGCACGGGTAGAATTATTGGTCGACTAAGATCATTGTAATATAGGACACGCGTAATGAATTTCGCTTTTTGGTTCCAAGTTTTATCGCGCTAGCAAATCGCGCTTAATGTCAATTTTAATGGCGTGCTGATAATCTCGTAATTCCGCTAATCTCGATTTAATGAGAGGGTAATTTCGCGCTCGGAGTTATCGACGTTTATGCGCTGTCGCGCAGATCAACTGTCCGATCCGTCGTTAGTATAATGCCCTGGTTACGTCCAATGCCTGTCGGGGGATAGCGTTCTAATCCGATTCTACGTGGTTTACACGACGGCGAGTCGAACGTAATCCGGATCTAACCCCGCGCGAACACGTCGCGTTGCTGAAGATGCGATTTCTCTCGCGATGAGAGTATCGCGCGATTCTATGGGATACGCGCGTTCTACGAGAGCATGGGGGTCCACAATATAACTTAACTGGTTTGTCTCTCTGAGCGTCTCTCTCATCTTAGTTTAGATCGATACGATCTATCTACGCGAGAAAATGTAACAGACGAATATTTCCGAACCTATTTCTTATTTTAACACGTATTGAAAAAAATTCTTTATATTATATATTATTTTATTTTAAATACGTATTTATCGCTATTCTGAATTTAGTAAGTTAAAAAGGTTGCCTGAAAATACAAAGTCCCTATTACGTCATTTCAATTGTCATTTTATATCATATTTTATGTTACTATATGTATGTTATATGTATAGCTTTATACTTTGTTCTCCACGTCATTTTTTGCTTAAATGCGTTTTTCATAGAATTGAGATTATTTAAACTTATGTTTCAATTTTTTTCTTTAAATTTATAAACTATTTTTTTTTAATTAAAAAGGAGCTAAATAATTTTTTTTTCAAATCCTACGTAGACATTTACATTTGTATTTTAAGAGTTTTAAATTTCTCAAATAAAGAAAAAGAATTTATTTAAAAAAAATTTAATTTATAATATATAATAATATATACAATATTTTAATTTCTTCAAAAGAAGAGATTCTTCAAATGACTTTTATTTTCATATCATCCAAATTCTCTTTTCGCTTAAAGTACTGTAAACTTTTTACAAATTTAAATAATTATTATTTGAGTGTAATAGAATATATGTATATTATATTTGAATCAAAGCAAGAATAAAAGTAATGGTTCCCTGATACTCGCATTATCTGTTTGCCAGATTGAAGCAAAGTAAGAACTTATCGGATAGAAGTAAATTGCCGGACACATAATAAAACTATTATTGAAAAATACATCACACGAAGATGAATAAGAAGTCGAAACAATCGAGAGAAATTGCTTCGCAAAGAGAGTGAAATATTTCTGCGTTTTCGTGCGTCTGTAATTTTCCGCCTATCCAAAGTATGATTCGTTGTTGCGCTGCTGCTTTGTATCGATATATCGATTGATGCCTACATGTTCCCACGTATGACGTATTGTACAATGGAATTCTATTCGGCAAAGCATCGTATTCCGAACGCTTTGATGCCCATTTGAATGAAATGGAGTCTCTCTATATAGAAGCTTGCGTTCTTATGTATCTCCACAGATTTGCACAGATTCGCGAATATTTCGCCTCATTGGTCTATTGCAACGATACTTTCTGCTATAAATTCTGCCCCAAATATTCAATTTTGCAGAATTTGTAATTCGCAATAAATTTCGAATTATATATAGATTTTTCGAAATAAAGCAGATTTTCGATATTACAAATTTATATCAGATCGCACAGATCTTTTATGAGAGAAAGAAAGAGAGAGAGAGAGAGATTGTTCGCCATAACGAGAGATACTCTACTTTTCAAAATTTATTCCGTTTGTTTTCAAATTGATTTTGATTAAAAAGTTTATTGTTTTTTTTAATAAAAAGGAATGTGCAAATAATAAATAAAATTGTAACACGTAATAATTTCTAATATCATTATTCCCTCTATAAAAGTAAAAAGTGATGCAATTTCTTTTAATATTTAATTTGTATTATGTCGGAGATGTTTTAACCCTTATTCCGTATTGATGGATCAGTTTTGTCTGTGATTTTTCTAGCAACGTCAATTTCTCGAAAACGAAATAATCATAAAATAATATAATTAAGTAAATTATTTTTCAAATTTATTTAGAATGTTTAAAGAAGGTATATACATTTTTTCAAATTTTTTTAAAACACTTTTACATATTAATAAACTTATCGAAAATACGCTGACCCATCTGTACTTAGAAGGTGCTAAAAATTACAATACGGAGTAAGGGTTAATAATATAGCGCAAATCCCAATGTTAAGAAGATTTAATTAAATAACTGCTTAGAGAGTAAATTAATGCTTCCGACAGAAAAAAAAGAGCAAATCATCAATCTCAATTTCCATTTAGATGCCATCGTTCTTAAAGATCAATAAGGGTCGTTTTTATGACGAGTACGAATTTACATCTTGCCAAAACGGAAGTGCAGGAATGAGGGTTAGGTTACCAATCAAGAGCTCGTTAGAAATTAATTGGAACGAATGTCGTGATATTGGCTGGCCACGCTTGCACAGTAAATTTTAATTTTTATGTGAATCATCATCGGATGAAATCCACGAAATCCAATATGACGCGGGATCCTAATTACGTTCATTACCACTAATAAAAGCGCCGTAATATCGAGTGTTAACGATTTTGGAAAAAGAAGATATACGCAATTATTATGTCAATATCTTCCCATGAAAATACGTTACTAGTTTAATCCTGAGACCCAACGGGAAATTAATTTTGGATTATACTTAACGATAAAATAATTAATAATAATAATAAGCCGATTAATAAACGACAATCATAGTATCGTATCTCATTAATGATGGCGAGTAGTTATATGCCAATATTAAATTGATATATTCATATGCTGTGTGCAAATGTACAAAATTTATTGCATCTAAATTTTGTTCACGTATACTGTGGTCAAAACAATTCAAAACACTTCTATAACTCTATAAATATTGATTTTATCAAAAAATACTTTGAATAAAAATTATATAACTCAACAGAGCACGTAATATACAAATAAAAAACTTTCGTTATCTCTCTTAATATTTCAAGAGGATGTTTTTTTATTTATTTATTTTGTTTTTATACATCACCAATTGTTTTCTATTAAAAATATAACTAACGTTAAACAAATTACATTGAGTCGAATAATTTGGAAAAACAATATAAAAAATATATATAAAATATATGTTGATTTCAAATATATGTTAAAAATTATATATAATCTTTTAATAAAATTTTCATATAGAGATCATATAAATATTTGGTTATATATATTTCTTTCTCAATGTTTACAACATTTATAATACTGTAATTATATTGTGACTCATTGTAATTATTGTATTATTATTACAGAAATATTAATAATTACTATATTATTATTAGAAATATTAATAATTACTATATTATTATTACAGAAGCTCGATTACACCCGAATTGGGTTTTTCGACTAGTAAATGCGAGTGGCATGAATAATATTGATGCTATTTCACACCAAATCGACGCGATAGCAAATCAAACGCGATACCGTGCATTTACATCCACTAACTGCAAATATCCTAAATGCCTTGCACGTCTAACGTAGCATCGTACATTACATACGTAATATTAATACACAGGCTACGTGATTGTAATTAGAATTTCTTGCGGATATATTCAGATCGCGCGATGCATTCGCTTACGACGCTTAGTCGATGCAGCATTTGATTAAGATCGATGCGAGATTCCGAGTATAAACCAGCGACTGCAGATTACGTAAAACCTTGACTATGTAAAGATCAAAGATTGATTGGACTTTCAAGTCATCAAGGAGAATTTTGTCGCAAATATGACTCTTGTCGATAAATATTAATTATCTCGAAATTAATCATTTAATCGAATTTCTCTTAAAACAGAAATTTCTCCTCTAATCTAATTTCTTCCAAATCTACCGTTGCGATAGGAAATACGAAACATTTTTGCATACACGTATGAATAATTGTATCAAATAATCAATATTAATTGATGGCAGTTGAATAACTTCGCTGCTTTTCGAAAGGTTTTTAAATTAAATCTAATATTTTAATATTTGTGATGTCACTTGAACGTGTAGTTTCGAAGATTTTTTAATTGTCAGCTATTAAATATAAATTTAAAATTAGAAGTATATAAATGTATATGTAGTATTTAAAAATTTGTACACCTAATCACACAAGTCGAATCAACTATGTCTTCTTTGAATAATTCAAAGTTAACTTTTTCTTAACGTGAATTTGATTGAAAATTATTATTTATTTAAAGTTTTAATCCCCTCAGTTCTATACTCCTCGAATAATTAGTTGAATTGCATTAAAATCATCAGTAAAAATCTCATTGATAATGTTTTCAGCAACATGTATGTACATATACGTACCTTTTTATTTAAAATTGACAGAGTGTACATTTTTTGATATATATAAATATTCATATATTAATTTCTATGCATCATCAGAATTTTTTTGGTCTGTTACGATTTGGAAATAAAATTTTTGTTATTTTGACGGTTGGAATATATTATTCTCTTGTAAATTCAGGAGTGAAATCTGTTGATTAAAAATATTTAGCAAAGATACGTTATCGATGTAACGTGAAAGTCCATGAATTTGTATGAAAATATTGTTGGCAAGATTCTTTTTATTAATAATGATGTAATCTGGTAATTAGTTTTACATTTTATATATTAACGCATTTGAAATTTGTTGGTACAAATACTATTGCTGTCAATAATTAATAATAGCGATCCAGTAGATCCAGTACGCATTTAGTATCAGACTACATTGATGGGGAATACGAGTTAATTGCTGATTGACATGTTTCACTAAAATTTGTGGCTTCGAGCGATTTAGCCCTTCGATCTAATGCAAATGGCGAATATATACATATATGTATATGTATATACTCAACAGAATTATATTATTATACATTTATGCATTATCTCAAATTATATCTTGCAAATTTCAATATTCATATTTTTATGTCCAAATTAAAACGATAAAAGAGTAAAAATAAACTACATAGTGATACATTTGTAAAAAAGAGAGTTTCTTTTAATAAATAAAAAAAATAAATATAAATATATATATATATATATATATATATATATAATTGCAGAATTATATAAAACATAGAACAAAATAATATATAATATACATTATTTTTATGTATTATATAATTTGTTTTTTTATTTTTGGTATTTGTTAAATGAGATATATTGTTTTCAATTCAGAAGAGAAATATTTTTACAAGAGAATAATAAGAAAAACGTACGAAAAATATTTCTTTCCAAATAACAACAGTGTGAGAATAATAATCGACACGTTTGTAAGCAAAAGCTCGGCTCGAATATATCGATTTCCGGACTCCGTTCGAATCTTGAATTCGTTTCGCGACAATAGAATGCACGAGCTTACACATTTATACATATTATATTGTAAAGTCGTGCATCCTTTATATATGATATACTTTATGATATGATATACGATAGCGATATATATGACAATGAAATACGTCAAGACGTACGTGATTCCATTTCGTGAAAGTGCAATTATTAAATGTTTGTACAACAATTAGAGATTTTCTTAACCGCAATCAAGAACAATTTCGCGAAAGAATATAATCAGCGATTGATATATATATCGATAAAGTATGAGAAACTATTTTTGCACGTAACGTAAATCCGATTTAACTCTTTGCATTCTTCAAGAATCGATATGATTGTTTATTGAATTTCTTTGGCAAAAATAGTTTCTTTATTCCTTTATAATTACACAAAAATAATAATAACGAGAAAGAGAAAGGTGATATATATTTTATATTTAATAATATTTTTTTTAATTACATTCTATTTAATAATAATATAAAATATGTTATGTATATAACTTTTATATTTAATTTTATTTATAAAATTATGATTGTATGGCATTTGAAAAATGCGAAATATTAAGAACAAAAGAATAAGAAAATAGAATTTTTTCAAATTACTTTTTTATATTTATGTACGCCTATGTATATTTGCTGTATGAGTAAACTTATTTTATTATAAAATGTATATAATTTTAATGTATATACATAGTTATAGAGTTTATTTTTCGTGCAATTTTGCCTTATATAAAGCCACGTATTTTACGCCACAAGTACTTTTCACTACGAGCTTTTTCACACACAAATGTGTCTTCCGGTCACGGTATAAATGCCTGGTTGCTAGTTGCGTCATCGGATTGCATTTCTCGTTTATGAAACGCGCGATGGATGTAAATGGCACAAATGTACAAAAGGGATACATTACTGTCCTACCAGATATTCTGCGCTTCGAGGATATTTCACATATTCCCGTTTTAGCATTATAACAATGAACATAATACGAGAAGAGATCTCATTTATTTATATTTTAAATGCATCACTTTATCCCACATGAAATATCAAATTTCTAAATTTGATAAAACAAGAAAAAAATGCTTTCTTATATTCTATAATTTTTTAAATATAATATATATCATTTATATATTATTTAAAAAAAAAAAATAGGAAAGTAATCTGATTTTTAACAGGCTTGCGTTATTACTATTTTTTGCATCATTTTACGTGGAATCCCAAATGATCATTATCCTCTGCGGCCGCGCACATCAGATGAGAATTTTCTTATTAGAATGCAACGCGATACGAATGTTCGTTGTTCTCTTTTCAGCATGGATTCCGGCTCATAAATTTTAACGCGACGCCGACGATATCGTTAGAGTTTAAGAATCACGGATCCCCTCTTTGGAGAGAGAGTCCGCGGTATCTCCTTGCGTAGAATTTATCGCCGAACTTCCTGTGCTTGAACTTTATACGCGAAGCAAGCAGAAACTTGTCAGCCGACACTGCCAAGAGAAATGAAATTAGCGTGCAAAGGATAAACAAAGGATCAGCGACACAAATAAACGAATCTTTCTCTGGTATTCTCTGCTGGTACTCTTTCTCGGATTGCTTGGCTTTTAGATGTTATTTCCGCTTCTTATCTCCGTTATGTATTAATATTTTTTATTTCTACCTTGCTATCAAATCCATTCTTAATCAGAATTTCTCATCTATTTGATTTTATCTTAAATCTTGAAGATGAAGTAGAGAGATTGATTAATTATAACTTCAAAATAGGTATTTCAAATTATGGATTTGTGGAGAGAAAGTTATGTGGAATATTAAATAATTTGCGCAACACTAATTTATAGAACCAAAAATCTACAAATTTAGACTAATAGATTTACGGAGATTTTCATTATCTGTAGAATTACAAATAGGATTTATAGGATTTTATAAGGATTTACATATTCAAGAATTTGTCAAATTCAAAGATTTAGATTTCCAGGATTTTCGTGGCACCAACGGGTATGTAACTAATGTCACAAATAAATTTGCTTTAATATATTTATTATTTTATTATATTTATTTTAATATCCTTATTTTTAATAATATGTAAATAGATAGCACATACATATTTTTTTAAACACTTGATAGAAATGTAAAAGAAAATCCACAACATAATTTTTTTAATAATATCTGTATTAGATTTTTTCTTTTTGGTATATCTACTAACGGCCAAATATTAATAACAGAATAATGTCTGAAAATTAATATTCACGACAGACTATCGTGAAGCGACTCTCGAAAGCTTCGAGTCCGCGCAATGTAATAATTATCGCGAAACTTGGCTTGTGCACCGACAACGTCGGTGACTCGAAATTTTGTTGGAAGTTGTAAAATGAATATTAAAGACATCGCGTATACTTCTCTGATTTATGTCATTAATTTTAGAATTCTTTAAAGCGCGAAACTTTAGTCGCGGACGAGCGAATTGCAAATTTGGTGAATTTATAAATCATCATCGTCATTATCTTTGCGGGAGGGGTGCGAACGGTGAAACCGATTTAATTTCATTATTAAAATGGCCAATGAAACGACTATTACGCCTCTTCTCGCGGAATGTTAAGAAATTCCTTTCTATTACAGAAGTGATTAAAATAACTGTAGTAGGTCGGAATCTTTGATGCGAACTTTCCGAGCGAATATACCGTTAGATACCCTTTTAATTATCACTTCTTAACCGCATTCTCGTTATGCGAACGACTGCTCTAAGGTACTCTAATAGGATATACTTTGATGATGATTACAGTCAGATTTCGCGAAATCGAGGATTAACGAGTTTACAAAAAGTTTAGAGCAACTAGTCAAAATTGACATAATTAGATTAAAAGTTTTTTTTTTTTAATTTCATCGACTTTCCTCAAATTTTACTTAAAAAAAAAAAAAAAAAAAAGACACTAAATGTTTTTATCATTGTTTGACTTTTAAAAAAAAAAAATTTGGTTTCACACAAGTGGTCAATGATACTGTTCATCAAGAGAGTAATTTGAAGAGAGAACAAACGACAACTTTGTACTTATTAAAGTGGGATATCTACTTTTACGCAAAATGCGAGTGGTAGACTTTGGGGTCGGAATATTTGCAATTCAATGCATGTAAATACGCGAATTACCGCGTTCCAGTAAGTGGTCGCTTTTGTATTCGGGATTTAAGTATTTCGCGACACGTCCGGTACGTATATAAATTAGAATACGAATTGTGTTATTCTTGTAATGTCGCAAACAACTTCGACAAACTTTATTTTGTAAGATTTACAATAATATATAAAAAATTTTAAATTCCTATCAAATTTTTGAGTGTTCGTCGTGTGCTTACTTGATATATTTTTTATTTATTATTGCTCTCTTAAACAAGATGCACACTTTTGCCCTATTAATTCGAGATAATTTCGTGAAAATATGAGCAAATATTCTGCATTTTACACATCACTATTTAAAATTTATTTTAATCAACAATATTTGCCCTTTTTCGCTTATACTTCGCTTTTACTACAAAACAGAGTTGATATACGTAAAATGATATCTATAATCTGCAAAAGGCTCCATTTTATCAGCTTACGCTAACTAAAGATTATAGGCGTCATTATACCGGGCTTTTGTCGAGACTAAATGAAGTCCTGACGTTTTCCCTAATGACAGTCGCGTTACGGTATTCCTGTTCCTTCGACCTCCGATGTGGCATATGGTCAAAAGCCAGTTGCTCATTGCAAATTCAACCTTCTGCCCCCGGCCCCATTGGCTTTGTGTACGCGCCGCGCAGCGATTCACCTGAAACGCGAATAAAGCTCGTTTGCGTCTACGTAGTTCTTTACGGCAAAGCCGATTAATTATTAAACGCGCGCGTGATGACCTCCTTTCTGTTCCGGGGAGCTTATAAGAGACGCAATATCGTCGTAATAATTGGAAAAAGGGGATTCCGTAACCGAACGCCGCATTATGCGTGCACTATAACGTATTGTTTATCCATAAAAGATATTTTACGTAGATCACTTTCCATAAAAGTTCTCAAGAGCCGCGCCTTCTCTCTAGAGATTCTCAAGTAGAATTGGTTATAAAATTTGCATAATTATTAAACAGCTTAGATATAATTTTTTTAAATTTTTTCACACTGTCAAAAAAAAATTTAAGACTATTTATTTTATTGAGAGAAAAGAGAAAGGGAGAAAAAGGACGAATGGATATTTAGTTCCTCTCTTGGTTACATAAAGTGTATCTTATCAGGTATTAACGTTTTTGCATAAACTTGGGTTTTGAGCAACCCAAGGTTGATTAATGACGTCATTGCTTCTGCCAATGAAAAGAATTGAATTCATAATAAAATAGTGATTAATTGATACGGGATGAAAACCCAGTCATCCGAGAATGCTATATGATTGTAAATGTTTATAAGTAATAATCAGGGTTGGAAAGTAACGCGTTACTTGTAACGTTGTAATCGTTACAGCTACTTTTTTTCGATAACCGTAACAGAAAAAGTAACTTTGTTACATTTTTTCATAATGAGTAACGAAACGAAGAGTTACTTTTATCGTTACTTTCCAGACAGCACATATCTTTCAAAAATGCTTAAAAGACAACTTAAAAAGATGTCTTATTATATTTTAAATATCTTTAAGATGTCTTTTGATCTTTCTGTGCAGTCTAGGATTTTTTTCAAATATACTTGAATATACTATACTTTTTTCGAATATTACTTTCAAATGAAGAAACATAGATATTTTTTGTTTCATGTATATGCGCGCATTTTATATGGTACATGTAACATATACTATAGATACATGTACATATGCGTGAAATAGAACTTAAAATTGATAAGAGTATTGAAACGCAGTATCACATACTTAGAAACTGCTAGCACCTCTTTCTAGCATCTGTCTACTTTGTAAAAAAACATTTAAGTAGACAGATAATTCAATGATTAGTCAAGAATTCAATGTTATGAAAATTATCGTATCGTGTTAGAATTTTAAAATAAAAAAAATTGAAAAGACGCGAAGAAAGCGACTTTAACCATATATTTACCAATCTATTGAAAATAAACTAACAATAAGAAAATTATTTTATTTATATTTACCGAATCTAAAAGTATTTAAGAAAGCTTGTTTACACTTTTCTTCAAAAGTTTCTCTTATTTAAAATAATTTATTATTATCAAGATTACTACACACTTTATATGAATAGCAATATCACTATCAAAAAATTATATCATTTTGATTACTTTATTGTAAAATAATGCTGAAAAATTTTTAGTGCTTAGTGTAAAAATTTGATCTTGTATTAAACAATTTTTATGTAAAGTTTGTATACAAAAAATGTAACAGAAATTGTAACGATTCGTTACTTTTTGATTAACGGTAACGAGTTACTTTTTAAAATTAATAACGAGTTATATATACTTTTATAAAGTAACTTTTCCAACTCTGGTAATAATACACATAAGCTTTATGCGATTACACAGGGATTATAACGCTAAATAAATTCATTCAGTTGGAATGGCACGAAGGAAAGTAGGCGAAAGAATTTTTAAAGACGCGCCCTTTAAAGATCCCACCGATGCACGGATATTATGCATACGGGACGCATATGAACTTTCCAAAATTCGAATATCTTGGAGAGGGAATAGCTCCCGTGTGTGTCGTGTCTCTTTTCTATGTTCTATTCTTGGAATGTGCCGCGAGATACGTTTGCACGAAATACACGTAACTCTTAACAGAGATCATACGCTTTCAAAAGGATTCTGGATGAGAGCCACGTGTATCAATTTTTATACATAATTATGTATTACGATCTCTTTTTATGATAAATTAATTAATTTGACAATGTTAATTAATTATTGCATTACATTTAGGAAGAATCTTTTATTTATTTTTATTCAGACATAAAATGCATAAGAGAAAAGAAAAATATTTTTTTATTTGATTTGTTTTTGTTAAATTAAATGCAGTTATTTTTCATTTATGAAATATTTAATATTGTCATATATTTTTTAATGTCGTAAAAAAGTCGATTGCATTTTTATAAAAATAATAGCCGAAAGTCGGATTGAACGATAGTCACAAGTTTTGCTCTCCAAAAGTGCACGTTATCCTCCATCAGGATTAGTGGTTTTCAAAATCCTTTCATCAGGACTAGATAAAAGGAAGCAAGAGAATATAGAAGAAAAGAGAGACGTGTGTATATATATATATATATATATATATATATATATATATATATATATATACACGATTTAACCACATTCGCAGATTAATTATTTTATCAATAAATCTATAAGCTTATATGAAACTCTCAGTGACATTCTTAATATAGAATATGTACGGCGATTCTCCTATAACTCTTCGTTTTAACCATTGGAAAAACTTTCTCGGAAACCACTGGTCTCGATATGGGATCAATCGAGACTACGCTGGAGGAAATCGGGGAGGATTTCGGAATCGATATGCGATATCACGTTTCGTTGTGTTACCGGAATGCCACAGGACCATCTGGATTTAACCCCATTCTCTCTCTCTCTCTTTCTCCCTCTTTCTCTCTAGTTTCGGTTTCTCTTGTAACCGCGCGATATAAAATACTGAGTATTTTCAGGGCGAGCAATTTCGCTGGTCCTTCAATAAAATCGAAACTGTCGGCCGTCATTGAAGTAACTGTGCGTGATAACATTTAATACACTGTAAACTCGTGAGAGAAACGCGTGTGTAATCAGATAATCCTGAAGACTAGAATTGATCTGTATTGCAAATCGAGTATTGTTAATTATTATCCATAGAATTAAATTTCAATCTTACAAATAATTGAAGAAATCCTTTCTTTGATCAACTTGAAGAATTATTTTTATTTCTGTAATAAAAAGTCAAGATAACTCTTAATGCTTCTTTAATTGCCAATCTTTTGCAATAGCAAAAGATAAATAACATAAATAATATAGATAATATCTTTTTAGATTATTCTTTATTAGATGGTTAACTATCATACGCAAAATTTTGTAATCAATCTATTTGTAATGCGCACGAGAAAAATGCAAGATAAACATTAAAAGGGTTTAATATGTATTCTCAGGTGCTCGATCTTCCTACTGATAGATTAAACTCGACGTGCCCGCGGGTCAACATAGCCAATATAATCTTCTTTCGACTATAATAACTTGATGGCGTTCGTAATAAAACGAAGTCTGTCGGATCATCACGAGAATAGTACATTGGTAGTTTGACGGGATATAATAATAGTATCTTCGTCGTTAGAGCTGACATTCTACAGAAAGCTGTTTTCTTTTTTCACAAATTTTATTTATAACGATATAAAGTTATCTTTATCTATTGGTTTATTATTATGGGACGCATCTACAGCACGCTGATAAAATTGAAACACGTTTCATAAGAATCCAATTTTATTGAACATGGACATTTTTGGCAAATATAATAAATTATCTGTGTTTTAACGTTTCTCAAAATGTCTGCACAACTACAAAAATTATTTTATCTATTCGTGACTGTAAGAATAAATATATGTATATATATATATATCATTTGGGATGGCTTAACTTAACAGGCTGTGTACTATATATATAATCATCTTTGAAAAATTCCACTTTTATTGCAATAACCTTGTTGGAATTCGCGTTCTTTAAAAATTTCAAGTTTCCTAATACTATAAGTAAATTTAAAGAAATACATGTAAAACGATTAATTATAATGAAAAATACTTTATTATTTTTCATAGATGTTTTAAGAGACTTTGATGTTATTAAATTCTCTTGTTTATTTAAACCAAATTTACTGACATACTATCATAATTCTATCACTTTATCATGTATATTATTATACATAAAACATCTTTGCAGGCCTCCTTAATATTGGTGAACTTTAAGTTTTCGTTCCGAGAAACTTCAGTCTCAAGAAACTTTAATTTAAAGGTTCTGACATAAATTAAGTTAAAAATTTTATACTTTTATAATTTTTTAAACCGTGGATAATTTCAAATTATTAATATGTAATTTTCTATAGGCTTTAATTAATTTTAATTGTTTTAATTTAAAAGGAAATCAGGAAGTCGGACCAAAACAAAATTACAGTTCAATTTTAGTTATGGTTCAATAAAATATTTAGTAACTGTTCTTTTAGTTCTAATTTTTGTTTCTTGATAAATAAAGGAAACCGAAACCATGTAAATTATGGTTTTTTAGATTTCGTGGTTCCGGTTCTTTGAAAATCGCTATTTAAAAAAAATCTCTATAAATCCATTGCTTTAAAATAAAAATTTGTCACTCACCGGTATTGATGTTGCAACAACGAGGTTGTCGATATTAAAGCCGTCTGTAACATACAAATATAAAATCCAAATTATATCAGCGTTTAAAATATTCAAGAAATTGTTATTGTGCTTATTGAATTTTGTACTCAATGCGTACAATAATAAGTGGATATATAAATATCTTTAATAATTTTTTAAATTAAGAAAAATTTATTTTTTTAACAGAAACTTTTGTAAAATTTATATAAAAAGTTTTTGTTTGAATCATTCAAATAAATGAACTAAATAAATGTGATTTATAATAATTAATGTATAAATAATAATATTCACCTTAGGATTGCTCCGCCAATGCAGGATGCCTCTCCTAGGCCTCCTCCTCCTCTCAGATTGTCAAGGTAGTCAGCGTCCATTGTTTTACACGCCCGATACTTTAAACGGCACTTCCGCCCGCATTTTTACGCGATACTTTGGACAGCACTCTCGAATTTCGATACGAACGAAAACGATCCTGTTTCATTACACGAGAATCAGACTTCGAGTCAACAACCGCACCTTCAAAAATCGATTATTGAACATAAATTTAACATCAACTGTGTAAATGATATCTCTTTGTATATGAATAGAGTAAACTCGAGTAAGATGGCCATAGTTTTTTAAAATGCAAAAAACATACTTTTATTTTTGTTATTTTTTAATAGTGTTTGACATATTATATCTTCACCGAAGCTTAAATTACGTAATATTATTGAAATTAAAAGGAACATATTTAATAGAAATTTTATATTATCAAAATAGTACAACATAAAGCATTGGCCATCTTACCCAACTTTTAAGGAAAAGATGACCATAATATTTATAAAAAAATAGTGAAAACGAAAATAAAAATTATAGGTCATATAACAATTTACATATCTTTATAATATGTCTAACGTCGATTACGATAGCTTAACTGTTATTTATTCGACGTTATAACAGTTTTTAGTGGACACATGAAAAATTTTGCAGGTAGTCAGAAGTAAAAATATGATATAAGATTGACAATATCGTTATTTCGAATAAAGTATGCACATTAACTACTGTAAATATCGATTATCTTTGATGACTAAAAAAGCGCACTATGTAGCAATTATTAAAAAAATTACAGCCTATGGCCATCATACCTTAACCGTGATATCAGGATGAGTCCAACACGAAGAGGCGAAAACGCGACCGCGATTACGAGGCAAAGTCAAGACAAATGTCACGGACAATAGCGCGTTATACATCAAGGCCGAATGCCACGTTATTACGTTACGTATTTCGCTTTAAACATATTTTAACGTGTTAAATTTTATCCCGTAATATAATGCATATTTTTGTATCGTGGCGAGAAAGAGAGGACGTGTGTGTGTGTGTGTGTGTGTATGTGTAGGGCACGAGGTATGTGACTTTGAGATGACTGAGCGCGAATTGCGACACACACGTCGGAGTGGGGATACATGGGTACGTGCTATTACTATGCTTGCCGAAATCAGAATGAATAGAGGTCACGGTTGTTTAAGCGTTAATATCCCTTCCATCTCTATTCACGCAGCGACGATAAGGAGAAGGGGGAATGTGTTCTCTCTCTCTCTCTCGTCGCGCGAGAAAATAAAATAATAATAAATACGCGTTATATTATATGGTAAAACTTGACGCGTTAATTAAGATATGTATATGAAGTGATTTTAAAATACGTAAAGTTCCTTAATTAAAGTGATACTATTTGATAAATTTAACAAGTTTTAAAATACAACACAATTACGAAATATAATGCATAATATACACTAATTAAAACAATTCTATGACTTACTCTATAATTGTACAACGTTACTATTTTATTATTACATTTATTATAATGAATATATCGTAATGAAAATTTTATCAACGATAATTATGTTATGATTATATATAATAACTAATAATATAATTATATATATATATCATAATATAATTGATACATCACAGTTGTCATGATGATACGAAATAAAGCATGTATGTAGAACAGAATCGGTTGGCATCGAAAAAGAGAATAATTAATTTCGAAATTTACGTGTCTTTCTTTAAAAAAGAATATAAAAAAATAGTAATATTAATATAAAATATAAATATAAAATATAGAAAATTAGTAATATTAAAATATTTTGTGGAAATAAATTGCAAGAACCAAAGAGGATCGTATACTGAAATTAACAGTCTAGTTATAGGTTCGGTGTTATAATTCGGTATAAATTTTACACAATTTTAGTACAATTTACAGTTTTGGCTTGACTAAAAAACAGTTATGAAACAGTTATCGGATCCAATTTCGGTTTGAGTCTCTTATGCAATAAAAGCTTAATATTATTAAATATTTCTAAAGATATATCACAAAAAAGCATATTGAGTTCAGTAAAAAAATTATATTATATAAGCAGCTCGGGGCATCACATGAGATATAAGTAATAAATCTAATATATCTTTAGTTTTATGTTGAATGAAATAATGGAATATAATAAAATTTGCAAGTATATATACACGAATGACTCTTTGTTCTATTCGGTACTTTAGAAGATATTGCTTCAATGATCCTAATGTATTCTGTTCGGTGGAAATAAAACAACGGCGAGAAGTAGATGGATGGCGAAGAGTGACCATGACCGATAGCACAGAGGAACAGAAAAGATCCTTGAGGAAATTTCACGTTTAACCCAACTAAAGCAAAGTAAAAGTAAAAGAAGCGTTTCAAAAAAAAATTTATTAGCCGTGACGATGAATGGAGTCGAAAGTCGAGGGACAACGATAAATCGACGAAACGTTTCTAATAATTGTAGAGATCTTGCCGCACAAGAAAAACAATCGAGGAAATACATTTTTATGAATATTTTATCTTTTCGCGATACGTAATTCTCTAAAAATTTGACTACACGAAGTAGAGTTGATTGTCTAAAAAATTCCTGCATTTCACATCAAAACTCGAACTCAGGTTCTTCTTACAAATATAAAGACAAACAAATATGATCAAATCAGGGTTGGGAAGTAACGTCTTACTTTTTTTCGGTAACTTTAACGTTAACGGCATTACAAATTTTGTTTGTAACGAAAAAAGTAACTTTGTTACATTTTTCCATAACGAGTAACGAAATTAAGAGTTATTTTTATCGTTACTTTCCAGACAGCACATATCTTTCAAAAATGCTTAAAAGACAACTTAAAGACGTCTTATTACCTTTTAAATATCTTTAAGATGTCTTTTAACCTTTTTGTGCAGTCTAGGATTTTTTTCAAATATACTTGAATATACTAGAGTTTTCAAATATAATTTTCAAATAAAGAAACATAGATATTTTTCGTTTGATGCATATGTGCACATTTTATGTGGTACATGTAACATATACTATAGATACGTTTACATATGCGTGAAATGGAACTTAAAATTGATAAGAGTATTGAAACGCAGTATCACATACTTAGAAACTGGTAGCATCTCTTTCTAGCATCTGTCTACTTTGTAAAAAAACATTTAAGTAGACAGATAATTCAATGATTAGTCAAGAATTCAATGTTATGAAAATTATCGTATCGTGTTAGAATTTTAAAATAAAAAAAAATTGAAAAGGCGCGAAGAAAGCGACTTTAACCATATATTTACCAATCTATTGAAAATAAACTAACAATAAGAAAATTATTTTATTTATATTTACCGAATCTAAAAGTGTTTAAGAAAGCTTGTTTACACTTTTCTTCCAAAGTTTCTCTTATTTAAAATAATTTATTGTTATCAAAATTATTACATACTGTATATCAATAGCAATATCACTATCAAAAAATTATATCATTTTGATTACTTTACTGTAAAATAATGCCGAAAAATTTTTAGTGTTTAGTGCAAAAATTTGATCTTTTATTACAAAAATTTTTTATGTAAAGTTTGTATTGTATATAAAAAAAGTAACGGAAACTGTAACGATTCGTTACTTTTTGAGTAACGAGTTACTTTTATGAGGTAACTTTGCCAACTTTGGATCAAATCATTCTGAATACGTTTAATTACCATGAAATTATTTAAAAATCATCGAGGAAAAATACATACGTCAATTTATGCAACTCTTCTCGTCGCGAGAGAGTAGCAGTCGCGTGTACAGCAATTACCATAAACTACTCGTACAAGAAACTATCGTACTCGTTCTTTTAAAAAAGGAGGTCGGTATCAAGGTTACTGGTGTACATAAGTCGTAAGGAAAAATCGTTATGCCAAACCGTCGTCGAGCAGCAGCGCAGCAACGGCCACGTTTTCGTCCGCTAGTCGCCATGTGACTCGAAAGTAAATGTATTGTATAATACATAGTACATGAAACAATACTAATGTTATTTGTGTGAAATTCTATATTCGCGATAATAAAATAATCGAAACAGAAGCGCTCGAGAAATAATACAAATTGTATAAGAGTTAACTTGAAACCATCTAAAAAGTAACTTTATTTATATTTTCGATGTTTGTACAGATTAAAGTATTATTATTTTCATGTTATTAAAATTAGCAGCCGTTATTTTTACGTTATCGATCATATCGCGTTTTCTTTTTCAGAGTCAAAACGCTAACATTATTCTTGCATTATCGTCCGCGGCAAGGAACTGTGATAATATCCGGGACGATAAACAAGAATTTTTAAAAGACTTGAAGCTTAAAATTCTCGAGCACAAGTTGATGTTTTGCTCGATATTTTTAATTTACATGTAGTTTTATACGTCGATGGAATTTGCGAATTTCGTCATTACGTAATGATAAAATACAGAAAGAAGGCAAGAGGGAGAGGGGGAGAGGTAACGTGAAAAGGCACTTTTATAATTCAATTAACAGCAGTAATATGTCGCGCGACAAGTTCGTAATTGGCCTGTATTAAATTTTATCGACATTCCATGCTTTCGTTGCTATTGCAATTTCACTGCGGTACTTTGGAAACCATACTCATAATAATGAAACTTGTTGAAAGGCAGTATCATTACACGGAAAATATGTCCAATTGAACGTAATTAGCAAAATTAAATCTATTATGTATATATGCGCATAATATATGCAAAAATGTCCCATTGTGATAATATAATGGGGGAAAAAAGATAATGATTCTAGGATATGTGGAAAAAAAGAAAATAATCAAGGAAAAACATTTTTTTCATACGAGGGCTCGTTTGATTTGTCCCGATATTTAATCTTGGTATAATTTATGATTCGATTAAAAATATGTATATACCTACTAACTTCTCTAATATATACAAACTATATACACTCTACCTTTTAAAAGTTTTGCATTACCGCGTATATCGTGCTAATGCCTTCTCCAACGAAAGATGCAGGTGCGATCGCTTCCCGGAGCGCATCCGTAAGACGTCGTCGTGGTAAATGCATTAGACGACGTCTTCTCCGGCGCGAAAAGCGGCATTTGCATCGAGAATTGCATCGGGACTGCCGCACCGCATATGGGAAGACATTCGTCATCGCTGTTCACAAAACGAAGAGGTCCCGTGCGCGCGATAACGAGAACACGAATGTGATGCATGCAATTTAAAGCCGCCGCCGCCGGCGGTTTATATGTTCATCAACACGCATCTTCGCTTCGGGAAAGCAATTAGCGGTTTTAAAAATTCAATGTCAATTATAATATGAGGTGAGAAATATTTGTTCGCAAAATTTCCTGCAGCTCTTGATCGTGAACGTTACGAATAAAGTGTCGCGCGCGATATTATCAACAAAACTGGAGATGTTATCAAGAAGATCGCGAAATTTCTGCACCACAAAACAGACCAATGTAGGGCGCGTTCCACTTTTGCCAATAAAAGTCGCTCTTCTACCACTGAAGGTAGAAGCAATGTTCGAAGTAAAATTTAGGTAGACAGAGGTGTAAAAGAGGAATGTTTTTTATCCATTTTTTATCTGTATCTTATTGTTCGAGATAAAGCTGCCGGTGTAACTGATGTAAAAACAAAGTGGATAACAAGTGAAATAAAAAAGTAATTAGTATTTCATCTAACTCAATTTAATTTAAAGTTAAAATAACTATACTATTTTAACAATCATGATTGCCTTATATTTATATATAATTTATTAATTTATTTTATTCTTCCACAACAAGCTCGTTTGGCCCGTTTATCAAGTAATGTCAAGGTAAATAAATTCAACATTTTATTTCGAAAGAGAACAATTTAGGAAAGCTTTCAATCTCAAAATTATTTTATATATCTAGTAAAAAGGGTTTAATCAAAATCTCATTTTTACTATCAGCTCTCTACGAATTGATAGAAACAACAAATTTGATATTGGATAATAAATTGTTCAACTATATCATTTATTCGAATTTAATTTTTCGTATGGGGATCCCAGGTCAACGCAGGGTCAATGCCGGTCTCCCTCAATATTAACATTAACTATATGATTACATGCGTGTTTTGCCTCTCTCTTTCTCTACATGTTATTTATAACAAATCTCTTTTTTATATTTTATATATAATTTCATGTTTTGGGGATATATTTTTTGTATTCCAGATTTTTAAAATTTCCAGAACATGTAATGAATTCAATTTTCTTTAAGTAAAGAGAAAGATTGAGATATTATTTTCATTTCTTCTCTTCAATATCTTATCCGAGTTATGCAATGAGCTCTTTTTATATGAAAGAAGCTCTATTGTTACTCCTTATAATCTTAGAAAAATAAAATCTTACTTTGTACGGAGAAAAAAAAACAAAAAATACAAGTTGACATATTTCAAATTGTTTGCTCGGAGAAACAAAAGGGTTTTGCACGCCTGAGTTGTTTCATTGCTTCCGTGAGTAAGAAATGTGAGTTCTCGCTAGGGAAGATCAATTCAAGGCGCAAAGGGTTCTTGCTTTCTTGGGTCGCATTTCCCGGATTACAGTCGCCGTTCGAGATTCATTTTATTTCCCGTCTCGTTCGCGTTCGCGTTCCGACCATCAACTCGCTTCTCGAACGAAAATCTCCTTTGGATAAGTAATCCGCTTTGTTGACCAGCAAGCGGTGAATTTTTGGCCCGCGGAAAGTCGACAGAGAGCCATAAGTTTGTAAACGCAACGCTTTTCGGAATAAGCTTCATTTACTATGATTCTATGATTCTATATCGCGGATTCTGCGGATTTTCGTTCTCGCGAACGCTTCAACATCGGAAATGAAAAATTCTCACCCAAGTATTATCACAAATAGACAGATTCGACGTTGTAATTATATTCATAGATCGACTGAAAACTCCTGTATAATCCTTTATACTCAAAACTCTTAACTAGTTTTGTAGGTAGAATTTTCCTGATAAATGAGAAAGAGCGCACACAAGCATTAAAGCGATCTATCCAAAGTATATAGTAAAGTAACGCGAACGAGAGAATTTATTTGACGCAACACGCGAGATGCGCTGCAAAAATAGCGGAACGAGTTCTCCAAGTTCTTGGAACTGTCGAACTTGTATAACTTGAATGCTCTTTTGTGTAACTTTGACGAATGCTGTTCGCGTGTAACACGCTTTCCTCACGCCAGTCGTTCCTTTCATCGAAAAATCACGCGCACGTCACACCAGGCACCGGACCGCGTTTTGTTATCCACGTTCGATGGTCGAGAAAGCATCGAGGGCGAAAAACTGAAAAGTACAATTTGGATTTGACATCGTCGTTTGCACGCTGATGAAAACTCGCGAGAATGATTTCCTTTTATTTTTCCGCACAAGCATCGAGAAAATAATTCTGTGACTTTTGCGTTGCGCGACAAGGGAGACCGGCATTGACCCTGCGTTGACCTGGGATCCCCATACGAAAAATTAAATTCGAATAAATGATATAGTTGAACAATTTATTATCCAATATCAAATTTGTTGTTTCTATCAATTCGTAGAGAGCTGATAGTAAAAATGAGATTTTGATTAAACCCTTTATACTAGATATATAAAATAATTTTGAGATTGAAAGCTTTCCTAAATTGTTCTCTTTCGAAATAAAATGTTGAATTTATTTACCTTGACATTACTTGATAAACGGGCCAAACGAGCTTGTTGTGGAAGAATAAAATAAATTAATAAATTATATATAAATATAAGGCAATTATAAACAAATTATTAATATTTGAAAAATAATTATTGTGCGTAATAAATTTTTGTATTAACAAATATTTTATAAAAGGAATATTTCAAAGTTTCTGAAAAAAAAAAAATATTTGTTTTACACAGATACAATCTTTTATTAAAAAAAAAAAATTAAAACCTTAATCTTAGACGAATAATCTAAAGATAGAAAGAATGATATAAATCTTAAATATAACCGCAAGATGCCGAAATATTTTTCGTGTATTTTTAATTATAACTATTTTAAAAGTATTATTTTTTATATACATATAAGCAAGCAATTAATTTTACAAATAACAAATAATAAATTAATAAAATTATATTAAATTGCTTACCTTACATATGATTGCTACGTCTTCGAATCTCTTTCTTGTCTCTTGTTTCTTCTTCATGACATTCACTCGTGAAAAGACAATATTAATTATGACCGCGCGCATGCGCATACTAATCACAGGAATACAACGCATATGATACTTTACATTTTTTACAATGTTAGTTGCACACGCACTTTATTTTAAAATAATATGACTGATTTAATAATAATACTAATTGAGGAAAAGTCTCGCGCACAACCTTTCTGCTCGAATATCATCGAGTGAATGACAAGATCATAACTACGGGTCGTAATTTATGTATATATGTATATATATTACGTATAAATAATATGTATAAGCAATAGTACAATTTACTAAAATTTGATTTCCTGTAATCGGAACGCCATATAAACAAAAGTACAAACGAATCTCAGCAAAAAACTTTCATTATCACACGTATTTTACCCTCTTTTTTAATTTATTGCATGTTTAAAGTTCTAGAAAAAGAGAGAAAAACAGACAGACAGATAGAAGAGGAAAGAAAAGACATAACAAAGTTTACGAAAATAAATTTTTATAATTTTTCTTGAAAAATGTATCGATTTTATTTAAGAAGTAATATTATACACATATGTCAGTGAGTGCGCTTAGAAAACAATTTGCTCCGAAAAATTACGTTGCAGGATATAATCTCATATTATGTTGCGCACATTATCACATTTGATAATGTGTGTGTATATCATTTACGCACGTGATAACGATATTGATATCCTCGTAATGGGTATTATAAATGAAGATGCTATATTATTAACTCGAGGAATATCGCTGTCTTCCGGTCGACATTTTCCGGTTGATCGACGACGATACTATACGTACTAATCTCTTCACACTTCTCTGCCGACGTTATTACATGCTTGATGGAGATTGGCAGAAACTACGAAAGTCTCTTAAAATTACCTACCTCGGCAAGGTATTTTCGCTCTGCGCACTAACCCCGTTTCGAGATCACCTTCTTGACAGCCCGTGACACTCTTCAACTTTAACGATTTCACGACGACAGTTTCCGAATAAAATTATATACTTTCATAAATGTATATATGTACATCGTAAATTCATATGAAGGGGAGGGAGGGTGAAATTTTTTGCTCGTTTCGATCTGCAAAACTCGATCGTGCACTTTCCTGTACAAAAGTTCGGAGAAAAAGAATTTAACGCTTAACTCGCCAAATATAGTATTTATTTATATATTCATTTCTTGCGTGACACGCAATCGTATACCAAATCTAGAGCTAATCAACTAGCAGCGATAGGCGGCTGGACAAAAGGAATGAGAGAATAAGCTGCTAATTACGCGAAATGCGATTACCGCGAGATTAGCGCAACTGTGGTGAACCGCTGATACTTTCGTCGCCACTAACGAGCCTTTTTCCTTTTTTTCCCCTTTTCTTCCTCGATCGCTACTCCACGAAATTTTCCGACGAAATTTACCGGCAAAAGAAGACCGGGAAAAAAATGTCACCGCGCATCGCGTACCTTTTTCATCTCTCTATCTTTATTAAAAGATTACATTCGAAAAACGTTTTCCAAACAGTTTTATATTTTTATTTTTATCCTCATTTCTTTTTTCTTTCTGCAAAATTTAACTCGTTGTAAGTAATATGTAATGGAGATCGATATTTTGTTTTCGTTATATTTCTCATACCTTTTAAATATTTACAAATTAACCCTTACTCCGTATTGTTATTTTTGGCATCTTCTAACTGTACAGGTGGGTCAGCGTATTTTCGATAAGTTTATTAATATGTAAAAGTGTTTTAAAAAAATTTGAAAAAATGTATATATCTTCTTTAAACATTTTAAATAAATTTGAAAAATAATTTACTTAAATATATTATTTTATGATTATTTGTTTTCGAGAAATTGACGTTGTTAGAAAAATCATAGACAAAAATAATCCATTAGTAGCGAATATATATATATATATATATATATATATATAAGAGTTAAAATCCTTCTTTTTAAATATTTACTAATCAATATCCTTTTATTTAAGAATCAATTTTTAAAGTTAATTTTCTCGAAAGCAAAGCTTTGTATGGAAAAAGTTTTATTTTACATTTACGACTTATTTTTAGACTAGAAATCCTTTTTACGAATTTGTGCTACGATAACATTCCTTTTTGTTTTCAATCAAAATCAAGCTCTTTACATACTTTTCACACAGATTTTCAAGCTCTTTACATACTTTGCACACAGAGATTCAAATCTCTTAAATTATTAGATTAATATTTGCATAACAATTTCAGAATATAAATTTTGAACTTGCGTTTGTCTTTTTTTTCTCATTTAGAACATTGCCAAAGAAAACGTTAGGAGAAACATGCACCAGAAATAATAAGATAATGCCCCACATACACATTCACATGTACAAAAAAGTCCATTTCTATTATATGTATATTAGAGGTGATACAATGATTAATGAACGTTCTATGTAATTAATTATTCGTCAGTTACGTGATAAGATGCTATTAAGTGATGAAATAATGATGAAAATAAAATAAATCCAATAATGCATTGCATATAACTAATTATCTGTTCAAGAACGCTTTTGAAACGTTATCTTATTTTTTAGAATTATGTATCTCTCCATCTATAACTTTATTATTTATAAACCTTACTGAATGTATTGAAATTATTGAATATAAACATAAATAGAATAAATAGATTTTATTTATTATTATATTTTAGATTAACAAATATTTATTTTATCTTTCTTTTATTTTTAAACTTATAATAATTAATAATAAATAATAATAAAAAATAATAAATTTAACAAATATATTACACAGAAAATCATATCTCATATTCACATATGTTATAAGTGTGAGCAATTTTTTCGAACTTAATCATCGTAAATGGAAAACTGAAAATCATTTATTTCTATCTCACATCAATTTCATTTAACATTTGTAGCCTTTTATTGGATCGATTTGCCCTGTTTAAATCTGATATTTCTATGTTTCGATGAAAAATCTATAATTACATTATCATTCATCTCAAATTAAAGATATATTTGCAATAAAAGATCAGAGATAAAAATATTCTGCCGCAAATAGCGATTAATGATTTTATTATTTGCATATACGTAGAAAGAGAAAGATAAAGAGAAAATGAAACAGATAATATTGATAATTTCACCAATCGAATGATAATTACTTTAAAGCACGGTATTATTTTATTGCGCCGATTGTATTCATTATATATCCCATGAACATATTTCGATATATTACGATAACCCTTATCTTCAATGTTTGGCAAATGCTCAAAGAACTCTGTGTTATGGAGTTTCTTTTCTAGAGTTTCGACAGAAAGTACCCCGTTTTAAAAGTATCGAGCATACGGACAAAATCACCAACGTGTCTTGAACACTCTCAACGTCCTTATGGTTATCGCGTCTTGTGTATCAGAATATTCTTACAACATCTTTTACAATACGTTTATTCCGAGAAAAACATCAATAACTCAGTGCTAGATAGGTCAAAAACAAACTAAAATGCGCAAGAGATCCACGAGAAATAAAATTAGAGTATTTCGTGAGCAAGTTTTCAAGATTTTTTTAGGGCAAAGATTTCGATCAACGTTAAAAAAGAAACTTCTAATTAATCATTAACAGTAGATATTAACAGCCCATGCAGCACAGATCATTGCAATTATACATTGCAGGAACGTTGCAGTATTAAAAATTGCAATGAAAACATTACAAAAACATTGCAGAGATATAAATCCACAAGGTATCAGCACAAGTTGTTGCAACATAACATAAATATTTCGGAAAAATTTCAAAATCAAAATTTTATAATTATATTTTTTTAGGGTAAAACGTATAGGAAATATATAAAATATGAAAAAGTTGAACTTTAAATAAATGTTTGTAATAATATTTATTTAAGAAATATTATATTATAAATTTACATATAATAAATTTTATATATACAGGGTGTTCGGCAACAGGTGGGACAAAATTTAAGTAATGATTCTACATGATAAAATAAGACAAAAATCAAGAATAACAAAATTGCGATAGAGGCTTCGTCTTTTAGTTATAAATATTTGAAAATTTTTGCGTAAAAGGTGCCTAAAGCATGGTAAACCGCAAAATTTTTGGCGAAAAAATATGCAGCAAATTGCCGAGCTTTAGATACGAACCTTTTATACGAACTTTTAAATATTTATAACTAAAAAACGAAGCCTCTATTGCAATTTTGTTATTTTTGATTTTTGTCTTATTTTATCGTGTAGAATTATTCCTTAAATTTTGTCTCACCTGTTGCCGAACACCCTGTATATATAAATTATATATATAATTTTATGTAAATTTATAATATAATATTTTTTAGATAAAAAAATTATTACAAACATTTAAGTTCAACTTTTTTGAATTTTATGTGTCCATATGCTTCTGATATTTATCTATCAGAAGCAAAAATTCTTATATGCAACATTAGTCGACGATTGCAGTAACAATGCATTATTGCAAATTCATAACATTGCAATATTGCTATAATATTTCGTTGCAATCTTCTTAAAGGCGGACATTTTGACGTTGTTGCAATCCCACAGCAATGATGCAGCAACATATGGTAATGAATTTTTTGCAATATTGCGATATTGTGGTGAAAGATTGTTGCAATGTGTATACAATCTTTCTGTGCTGTATGGGAAAAGTGTAAAGATGAAATAAAGCACAACATGGAATTTTTATTTTAATAAAATTCTCGATGAATCTATTATTCAATTATTGTTCCTATTATTATTTATATATTTAAAACAAAGCGAATGTGACTCGAAATTGTGAGGAAAAATGTATGTATCTTAAGAGGTACGCGAATTATCACAATACATTCGAACTTTTCCTTAATTCTCTCTCGAATAAAGCTGGCCGAATATTTTAATCTCAAGCCTTGGTCGGATTATAAGACGCGTAATGATAACAGCGGGCGTTACAGGCTCGTACGAGCTACACGTAATCCTGTAACACTCCCGCAACCCACGTAATCCTGTATCGCGTCTCATACCTGCGTTCTCGAGATAAGAAGAAATCAGCGCCGATATTGCAGTGGCATCACGTATCTCCGTCGAAGCGAAACAGTTTCCACCCTTTGGCCGCCGAGAGGAAAAAAGGTCAGTAACTGTTTCACCACGCAATGTTTCTCTCTCGATCTATATTTCGATCATTCTTGATAACGAAATTTGTACGTTGGACAAGATTTTGCGGGGAGCAACGTTAAATCGATTCTGCGAGGAATGCGGGTTGGCTTTTATCTTAACAAACGATAGTTCTTCCTTCTCTCGGAATTCTTGAAACTATAATGGCGAAAGAGTTTAGTAAATTTAAACTTTGCAAATGAACTTTCAAATCTTGATTTTTACGAGACACAATGATAATTTAATATAATGTCACGTATATGTGCCAAGCATATTATTTATCTTTTTATTATAAGAGATGAAACTTAAGGATGTTTAGTACCTATTTTTAAAAATATAGGAATTTAATAAAATTTGTACAGATTGTTTTGATACATGTTCAGAGACTTATAAAAAAACCTAGAGTTGATTCACTGAAGCAATCAAAAGTTATAAGGATTTTAATTTGCAATAAATTTACCCGTCGATATTATTATAAATATAATTATTTTGTGGATCTAATTATAAGTAAAAGTATTAATATAATTATAAATATAATTATTTATATAAATAAGTATAAATATAATTATTTTTGTTTTTTTTAAGCCTTAAATTGATACGATTACAGATTTTCTATCTTATAAAAAACCTATGATCGTGTTGATTTAAGAGCTCAAATAGATAGAAATAATAATAGGAATTTAATCAAAATTTGCAAAAGTATAGTTTAAATATAGAGGAAATATTCGATCACATAATTTTGGTCAAGTACTGACTAATTCAAAAGATATTGAATATAATTTTCTCAATTTCGTCCTATTATCCGAGATGACATATTATTTAATGTAAAAACGTGACAATATAGCATTCAGCTGAGCCTTTTTTTGACATTTTAAATAACTTATAACTTATCTTTTCATCTGAAGAAGCCTCTATATACAAACGTGTAAGTGAGAAGCGACTAGGCCTCATATGTCAATTTACAATTTGACCAACATATGAAAAATTACCATGTTGCCACATTTCTTTCTTCTCGGAGAAATGACAAATTATTAAATTTATCAAAGAAATAGTTAAAAATCTTCTATATTTTGTCATTATTCACTATTATAATTTTTATTCTGACATTTTAAATTACTCTGTACGAGTAAATTCTTTTATTTTTATAGTTCAAATTTTGTGCTGTAATGTTGAAATCGAGGTACCGTCAATGATAAAAGTTTCTCATTATACATAATTTAAAAAACACAAAAATTCTCCGAAATAAAGCAACAGAAGTTTGAAAATACATTTCTACACTCTAGCTATGAATAAATAATAAGATTTTATGCAATCTTTATAATAATCATATATTAAGATATATGAGATATATTCGTCAATTTCGACTACTTTTTGCTCCGATTGTAGGTGCTAAACATCCTTAATAAATTTTTTTTATGTTTGCATATTTCA
Organism: Anoplolepis gracilipes; assembly: GCF_047496725.1. Lineage (NCBI taxonomy): Eukaryota > Metazoa > Arthropoda > Insecta > Hymenoptera > Formicidae > Anoplolepis > Anoplolepis gracilipes. The sequence continues at coordinate 10,742,498 of NC_132971.1, read as the reverse complement.
AAGACTGAAGAAATTTGCATCTTTTTTAGTTTTTAATAAAATTAATCGGGAAAGTAAAGATTTTTTATTGTTTCATCAGTTTAAATGACTAAATCAAAAGGTGTAGAAGATTTTTGAGATTATGTCATTTCTGTTGCGCAGAGTAATTACGGAGAGTGTGAATAAATTCTCTCTCGTAAATATAAAAGTGGAAAAGAACAAACAACGTCATAAGCATTATCCGGGGATTTGTTGCATCTTCATGTTTTTGCTCCAAGCTGTGCGTAAGAAGCTTTCCAGCTTTTTCCTTTCCCATTACGACGTATTAACGACAAGAAATGTCGACAAGATTTCGTTTTTATACATAATATTAACGAGCAACAAGCTGCGCTTGTCTGTAATACCTACAATCTATATATTTATTATTTGATAATATATGTGCAAACGAAAATATGGTTAATGAGATTATTTTTTCTCTTTCTTTTTCTCTCTCTCTCTCTTTATCTCAATGCAACTTTACACAAATTAAGATAGTTAACATTTATAATAATCTTCTTAATGTAAAAAATTATTTTACTTATTTATTAAATAGTTTATTAAAAAACAATTTAATAAAAAATATCAACTTTCTCACACAGTATCAATCTAGTACATACTAGTAATATAACATAAAAGTAATAACAGAAGAAATAGATATATACAAATATTATTATTATTATTTTATATAATTTATCAATTTTGTTAATATTTATTAATACATTTATATATTATTATATACATACATATATATGATTTAATATTTATTAAATTATCAGTAAAAATAAATAACTTACATTTTAAGCAATATTTTATTCTGTATTTTAATTAAAACAAGAATATCTGTTATATCTTAAAGTTATACTAAAGACATAGAAATCTTTATTATAATTTATGCTAAAATTTACATTACGCACTCTTATCTTAATTATTATGTGATCATATTATACATGGCGATGTGAATACAGACAACCTGATGATGAATTATTTAATTACATTGTACGATCGATCAACCCTTTTTATTACCAGTGGCACCGCGTGTGTGGTTGATAGTTATGTTAGAAAGTAAAATGGATTGCGCGCCATATGTGTGACGCGATCGCGTACTTTGTGTCGTAAATCTTCTCCATATGCTAATCGCTGCGAGAAATTTCATAAAATTCGTAATGAATCACATTTTCATCAGCTGTTTCCCGTCACCCGAGATAGTTTCTCATTTTTCCTAAATGTTATTTCGTTCGTGTAAAAGAGCTACAATTTCGTTAAACAAAAAAAAAAAATTTACAATTGCGAGAGAATATCATTAAACAAATTTTGTGCTGAATCGTATAATAAAGAGAATAATCTGTCTCAACAAAGAAAGGTCTTGATTAGAGAATATATAATAGAATTAGATTATTTGATTAAAAAGGTAAATATTTTTCCATATTCAATTGCTTGTTGAATTAAAGGTTTTCAACTTTTGTATTTTTATTTTTTCAACGAGAAAATAGCATCCTTTATAGCTTATTTCGTGTACCCGCAAGTTAGAATTTTAATCACGCCAGAAGCGTTTCGCACTATCTGCGACCTGTTTTGCTAGTTGCACATCAAGCGAGATCAGAGGAGAAGATATTACGTGTACATCGTCGTGTTTTCTAATTCGAAACATTTTCACGTCTCTGCCTTCATCAGCAGCCGCCTTCCTGCGACACTATAACACGTTCATGAAAATAAAAGGGAACGCTCGTCTCGAAAAGTAAGATAATATTTGAGCGGAGAAGCTTTTCTCATTTGAGATGTGAACGTTGATTCTCAAAATAGCATCACGTGATATTTCATTTGATTCGTTATGTGTTGCATGTTAGACATATCAAATCGCATTTAAAAATTTCATATAATATTGAGAAAACTTGGTTTTTAATTAAATTATTTATATATATTTTTAATAAAAAAGATGTCTGATATGAAACATCTGTCTTTTTATAGACTGCGATATATAGAAAGCATGCTTTAAATGTAATTAAAAATAATAAGGTAAAATAAAAAAAATATATAAATTATATATAAGTTTAAAATTAAAATATAAAAAAAACTGAACAATATTACATTTATTTATATGAAATATAATATGCAACTACTGCACTTACTGGATATGTGTATATGATTTACACGTAAAGTATTATTTTTTATAATAAGCTCTTCACGAAACATATCGCGGACGTGGTGCATGACCGTCGGCCAAACTTTTCTCGTTCACATCAGCGTTCCAAGCGGCAAATTGCGCGCATCTACTTGCGGTGCAAAACCACATGGCTTGGAAGATACTGAAATTTAACGACGATCATAACTACTTTTTTTACGAACCACACGTGTGGTTTAATCGAGTCAGAACCTTGCTTTTATTTTTCACAGAAAACTTCTCATTTTTCTATTTTGTTTTTTTATAGTAATCAATATCACGTTACTGTTGTAAATAAAATTCTACAGCCATCTCTGTGTGTATGTTTTTATATGCACATGTATAAAACAAATTATTGCCAAGGAAATTAAAAATAAATTATTTAGACGGTCAGAAAGCATTAAGCAATTCATAACGAATTGAATCTTATAAAATATATCTGTTCTAATACGTAGCAATACGTTATACATTTAATCCTTAGTTCATAAAACGCATATCTTTAATAAAAACGCTTACAATGTATCGCCGATATAGTAGCATATATTGATACTTAAATATCACATTTAAAATTTTTCGAGATTTCACGTGTTTTCCAGAATTGATAATTAAACTTGATATTAGATTTTCCCCTTTCATTCTAGATTTATCGCTTTCCAGCGTGTTTTAAACATGGTATTTGTCAGAATCTGAAGGCATGTGCGCGGTTAGAATGTTCACAAAAGCATCCTTCATAAATACGAGCATATATTTCTCTTGCAAAAAGCTGTCGCGCGGCTCAGCTTGTAATTTCCTGGAAATTATGCTTGCGATGTGCGTAACTGTGCGAAATTTTGCGTGCGATCCGTTATTGCGACGCGGTGTAATAAACTTGATCGGTAATAACGTATCTTAATAATGTATTTCACCGCAACAAAATATCCCGGTGTATGATTTAGCGCGTTCGGAACGCGCGGCCTCTCGATCCCTTCGTTTCCGCCGGATTCTGCGGAGAATGGCTTGTGAGTTTCTGTCACGATTAATCTCTCCGATGGTCGTTCAGAATTAATCCGGGAAATTAGTATTCCCGTAAGTAACTGCAGTTACACGAGGAAGCATTTGGCTATCGATTTACCCTAGATTGACTCGGATATCACGAGTACACATCTTCGGTATGTAATACTCATGTACCTAATTTTAAATCCGATTTTTCTAGAGAAAGAAAAAAAATCCGCTTTATTTTATCGACAAGATTTTTAATCTTGGACTTTTTCATGTTACTTCCTGTTTTAAGGGGTTACACCTAGTCATAACGGAGGAAAAAGGTTGTTTTTAATGAATTTTTTTTTGCAATTTATTTTTTATTTTATAATACTATATTTGGACTTGATTTTAGTGTATTTACATTTCAAAATATTTTGAATTATGGCCGCTCTCCCGATGTCTTTTTTTGGTGCTTTGCGGTGATCACTGTAGTTTGGAATTGGCTCATTTGAAATGAAATTTTTTTGCGTCATTAATTGAAAAATATACATTCTATAGACTGGACGAAGGGTTTTATAAAAAATTTTTTTTTTTTCAAAATGGCGGCTGTCTGAAGAAAAAGTTCGATTTTCATCTTAAAAAAAGGATTGTTTTTTGTTGATAAAAAAGGAAAAAAGCAATATATAAAAAAATCCTTCGTCCAGTCTCTGCATAAGTATATAAGAAATAAGTTCACAAAATTTGAAGAGAATCGATTCAGTAGTTTTTGCGTAATTCTGGTCACCGATTTGAAAAATGCACTTTTGAGAAAAACGCGTTTAAAGTTTTGTGTTGTAATTACAGTAAGATACTTACATAGAATCATCTATTCCAGCACCAGATCAACATACAATTTTAAACACATATTTTCGAGACATTGTACTTTATGAAAATGAAAAAAAAAGAAATGCAATTTTTCGAATTTTATGACTAGGTGTAACCCCTTAAATTAATTTCTGTGAAAATGTAATGATTTGCTACTAAAGTGCATGTAAATAACGAACTTATATCTAACAGAAAATTACCATAAGATTTCGGAGTCTCGTGAATTATCGTATATCACAGTATTACACAGACGATATATATGTCTTGAAACATCTCGCGCATTCTATGCATAGAAAATTCAACCTTCCAGTCGCACAGCTGCGTTCAACGTAACAAAGTTATTGGGCGAGGGATATCTTTGTGAGAGGACTGTCGGTTCCTTTTGTAAAGGGTATTTTCTTCCTTTCTCACTCCCTCTTTTTTTTACTCTCTCTCTCTCTCTCTCTCTCTCTCTCTCTCTCTCTCTCTCTCTCTCTCTTTCTTTGTCGTTCGTCTTCGAAATCCTGCTCCACATTGACCCTTCTCAATTTTGTGACGGCAGTCTCTTCTATACGTTCAATAGCCTCCGAAGAAAAGAGAAAAGCATGCGTTTTCCAGCGAACTCGTCTCCACGGACGAGTTCGCGAGCGCGATCGCCCGGTCGTATTTTCGCGGCTATCTTCCTGGCCAGCAGCCAATTTTGCCGACTTCCCCGCGTCGCAGAACGACCAGTTAAGGAGATCATCGCCGGTTGAAATCGAGTTCTCGGCCGAATGGTTGCTGCGATCACTTTTCAATAAGTTTCCATGCGAAAAGTCGCTATCGAGCTGTCTACTTGAGAAATGTCTGATTTCACGCGTGAGCCTTTGAAAAAAGAATTTTTAAAGTTTTTCTAAGCTTTTCAAGAATCATTCAAAGCAATCCAAAAATCTACTATTATAAATGGCGATTAAAGTTATGTCTCGAATTCGTATATTTATTCCTCGCTTTAGAGTCGCCAGTAGTTACGGATTCTAGAAATCAGACGTAAGAGATGTTGAAACGCCGCCGACGAATCGCGTGGTCTTTTCAATCTCGTAATTACGTCATTGACCTCGCCATTCACCCTCAAATGTCAAAGAAAGGTGAAAAGAAAGAAAAAAAAAGGTGAGCGAATAGAAAGAAAGAAACCGGATAAAAAGCTAGAAGCTCTTGCACGTGTAATGGACGGTCCTCATTTTCTTCCGGATTTGCGAGGTTTTGTATGCGAAGTGCTCCAATTATTAGAAAAAATTAATTAAATAAGTAGACAAAAAAATATTAAAATTTTACTTATAAAGCGTTATGTAGAGAATAATTAACGTAATATGTTATTTGCTTTATTTATCAATTTATTTTTAATTGTATTAATTTTTCATGTTCTTGGTTCACTTTGTGTTGTCTTCTTGATCGTCTTTTTTTATTTTATTATTTTTTTTTTTTTTTGTTAGAGAGAAGAAAGGGAACGGAGAATTATACGCTCAACTATATTAAGCCAGTACGGGAAAACACAAGAGAGTTACAGGTCTGAACTTTCGGAGTTTCGTAACGAATGTTGTTTAGTAGACAAATTTCAAGCTCGTCTCTACACATATGTTCCTAATTGCTAGGAAAACAATCGGTCGTTAGAACGTCGTTCTAGGTTGTTTGCGAAAAAGTTCTCTCAGGATACTCAGGCGAGTAGTACGGGAGCTTCTGAACTTTCTGACATATTTGCGAATGAACGGAACTTCTCTCGCTTATCTACATTTTGATGCGCGGATATATTCCGTAATGATGATCCCTTCGCTTAAGTGTTCATCCCGCGGCGCGCGCAGGCAGTAAAAATCTTGAGATGTAATCCACGAGGAAAGCGTATAGAACTGGCTGTAACTTCGCCTAACCCGTTTTATTTCGGATTCAGCATAAGTATAATGCTATTCTTGAATATAAGAAAATAAGAAAATAGACTTCTTGAAAAAGTTTTAAAGTCCGCTTGCATCATGATTGAATAAAATTTTCAAAAGAAAGCTTTCCTCTACGAAGGTATACATACATGTAAAACATCATATACATTGTTTAATCAATTTTATCAAACATTTTTTTTATCAATAATAATTCTTCAGTTTATTTTATTACATTTAACGCTGTAGGGTAAACTAGGGTATGATGGCCATACGGAAAAGATGGCCATAGGCTGTAATTTTTTCAATAATCGCTGCATAGTGCGCTTTTTTAGTCCTTATCAAAGATAATCGATATTTACAGTAGTTTATGTGCATACATTGTTCGAAATAACGATATTGTGAATCTTGTATCATATTTTTACTGTTGACCACCTGCAAAGTTTTTCATTTGTCCATTAAAAACTGTTGTAACGTCGAATAAATGACAGTTAAGCTATCGTAATCAACGTTAGACATATTATAAAGATATGTAAATTGTTATATGACCTATAATTTTTATTTTCGTTTTCACTATTTTTTTATAAATATTGTAGCCATATTTCCGTCACTATGATCATCTTTTCCTTAAAAGTTGGGTAAGATGGCCAATGCTTATGTCGTACTATTTTGATAATATAAAATTTCTATTAAATATTTTCCTTTTAATTTCGATAATATTACGTAATTTAAGCTTCAGTGAAGATATTATGCCTGACACTATTAAAAAATAACAAAAATAAAGATATGTTTTTTGCATTTTAAAAAACTATGGTCATCTTACCCGAGTTTACCCTATGTGAGATTCGAGTCATCGCATATTTTTATAAACATACGACTTTCCCCGAAATCATCGAACTTCTACCTTTAACCGCGGCCTCGAAAAAGAAATTGTTAAACGTCTTTTGAAAGAAAAATCAAGAGCTGTGATTTCCCTTAAAACGAACGGAATATTCGACAGTTACTTTACCAGTCTTTCGTCAAAGAAAGAAAAAAATCTGGTCCACGCACCGATCTCTCTTTAACTGCCAATTTCGCGGTGCGGAGCGGCACGAAGAACGGCATGTGGTAGTTGTAAAAAGAATGGAGTGGTTGAAATCCGCATGGGAAGAATCGACAGGAAAGTCTGCGCAAATACGATGCGGATCAGACGATCGTAAAATGTGCTTGCGCAGATATGCGAAGTCTTTTGCTGTTAAAACTATACAGCCGACGAGCGGCTGATCCTCGAGATTGCAAAAACTTAGAGGTGCTTGCGAGCACCATTTTATTATTCCGAGAAATCAAAAAAGAAAGGAAAGAGAAAGGAAGAAAATAAGCAAGCGAGCATTTATTATATTTCATGACCATCTGGAATAAAATTTTTTTCTGGTTAATACCGGCTAAGAAAACAAGAATTAATAACGAGATAAAATAATCGTACTCGAATCTTTATAAAAGAGGTGCAAAGAATGGGAATATTTTTTTTTGTAAATTCTCTGAAATTATTAATCTGCATATTATAATTTTCATTGCAATCTTTGTGGATGCTCTTTCAAAAAAAGTTTAATATATCACATTATGTCAAGTATAATTTTTTTTTTTTTTTAATGAAAATGAAAGATTTTATCAAAAGAAAAGAGGAAAATGCTGTCGCGCGCACACGTTTCACTTCTTGCGCCATTTTCGTGTCAGATGCGATACGGATATCGCTATTCTTACGACGTCTTCGAAATATCAGGCGCTGTTGATGACTGGACATTTCGCGTTATTGAGGACAAGCAAAAAGGGTCAGTTTGCCCCCATTTTAAGGAAACGGGTCGCGCAATGACCATCCTACGAGACCATTTCAAGATACTCGATAGTCTTCTCAAGTTTCAAGTACGATTCACACGGGAGGCATAATAGTTATACAGTGTCGTCAGGGACTTTGATTGTATTCGTCTCGAAAGCTTTTTACTTTTTCACTGTAGCGAGTGTTTTACCAAAATACACTAAACGACATCATATTTTCCAAAAACACATAGAATGCCTATACATATATTTATTTTTAGAAAAATATAATTAAGATATAAAGATTTTTATTGATTTATCATCATTTTTCAAAATACATTCACCAGTCTTTTAGAATTAATTATTTAACAAGATTATAAAAAGATCAATTCTCTAAAAGAAATTAAAAAATAATATTTATCGATAGCTTTGATTAAACTAATTTTTAATAAATTTAAATTTAATTTATATTGAAGCTTGAAAACAATTTCTGGACCACATTTATTGTGATATTATAATCTTGGATTTTCGGGAAGCTCTATATGTATATATGTATATATATATATATATATATATATATATATATATATATTAGCACGCTCGTAGCCCTTCTCTGAGAAAGTCCCCTTCGGCTACGAAGCCGATGATGATCTTCTTAACTGGCCATTCGATGGCGCGAAAAGAGCAATAGGAATTCGAACGAGACGTGGTAATAGCTCGTAATTCGCGCGAATACCAAGATGAGAGAACGGCACGAAAGCATTTCCATCCGATTGAACCCCATAAAAGGGACGAGCTCCATTTTTTCGCTCTCTAAATTGCATCCTAAATTAATGCACGTATTTTAGGTTTATAGATCTCAGAAATATTAATGCATTCTCGAATCATTTCAATAATTTTCGAGATTATCCTAATATTATGTTGTAGCATCGTTGGTTCCTTACGTATTCTCGAGATATTGCATTCTTGACTTATCGATTCTCGCTAACGCAAGTCTGAGGTTCTCAGTCCTTTCTGCTTATAATGTAATCGCGCGAATTCCAGAATGTAATTAATATATATATATATATATATATATATTGCTTTGAATATATTCAAGTAATATATTTAAGCAGGTTGTACAAACGGTTTGCCGAACATCCAAGAATATCGGGAGATTAAAAGAAAAAAATTCTCCTTCTGGATTTTTCTTCGATACTTTGGCTCGGTTAGCCTCGGGCGTTGAAATGGGCGGGAAAATATAAGGCCAGTCTCTGTACGTGAGAGTGTTTCATTGTGCTCGACCGTGGGTCAACATTGTTTTCGAAAGATTGAGAAGGGTCAGCGATGTTTGTACAGCAGAAAGACGAGAGAACGACGTTCTCTCTTTTCTCGCTCGAGAATGCCGACGGAATTTTAGACGCCGAGTTGTCCTTAATAACGATCTGGAATAATGCATAGCTTTAAATTCCCATCTTATAATTAAGAACTTACTGACTTTTTTTATTGACTGATAATGAGAACTTGTCATCGTTCACATATCTTTTTATGGACTTGACGTATCGCTATTTAATATGCAAATAATTTAAATATATATATATATATATATATATATATATTATATTAACTTTTATGCGATAGAAATTTTTACCTAATTTCACACGAATATTTTAAGTATGACATTAAGACCTATTTCGATTATTTTTTTAATAATGCTATCTCTAAGAATTTTCAATGATGTATTCGCGAATATTGATACATATTTTATAATTAATTACTTCGTCATTAATAATTTATAATATCTTCTAGAATTATTTGCATTTAATTTTTTAAATATATATTTGTTGAAAATATTTAGTTAAAGTAGAATATATTCTTCGAGATGTTTTCGCCGAAGCAGCAAGACAGGATTCTTATTAAAAGGGTTGTATAGGTAGGCGAAGAGCTAATAAAACAGTAGACACTTATCCTGATTGAAATATCAGCCAATTCTCTTCCCCCGTCCTGATTCGTCGACCCTCCATCAACAAAACCAACCTTAAAGGATATAGGTATTCTGAACACAGAGTAGTTATATCCTTCAAGGATATCGTCTGTTTGATGAAACCATAGTTTTTAAATTATTATTCTTTCATTCATCGATGCGTTCGGACTATTGATTATTTTTATAATATTCTCAATGCTTTATTCTTGAAACTGTCAAATTCCTAGATTAATTCTTCATATTAACAATTATTTCAATTGTATCGTCGTTTTACCTTTCCGGATGGAAATCCATTTGTATTTCAAGAATTGAAGTATTTTAAAATCTACTTCACAAATTGTAAAACTTTAAAGTTTTGTAATTGTTCTCGGAAACTAGAAAAAGATTTTGTTTCTTTAAGAAATTGCAGTCGATCAAAGATTATGTTTCTGAAAGGATTTCGAGTATTGCCGATTCAATGCACGTCGAGGGTAAACGATTTACAAACCAGAAAACGATCGCGTATAAAACGGCTGACGATAAAATCGAGCAACCATCGATACTTACATTCAACCAAGTACGCGAGAATAAACGAAATGAATAAAGACTCGAGAGTGGAACTTAAGCGCGATGTAATTCATTTTTTTGCCACCACGTTGTAAAACGTCGGTGCAACCCATCAAGAGCGCATTCTCTTTTTTTCCGAATTATGACCCGTGAAGTACGTACATTCACGCTACTCGTAAATCTGCCGGGTAGTGGCGAGGAGGGTAAAAAAGAAGGGGTGAGAAAAATCTGTGGCGAGGGAGAGGAAAAAGACGAGACACACGGACATCCCACATGGCATCCCTCGAAAGTTTCCCTTTCGCTCGGCGAGCCCTTTAAAGGGTATAACGCGGAAAAAAGTTGCGAGGGGTAAAACCCCAACGCGAGTGTCAGGTAAAGTTTGAAAATGGAAGGTATTAAATATGGTAACGTACTTAAATCTCTCGGTCTCTCCGTGCACTTTCTTATGAATTCAGATTATTATACGTGCTATTAAGAGAATATATTAGCGAATTAATAAAATTTATTTCCACAATTTAAGGATCTCCAGAATTGCAAGGATACAAGTATTCTCTGTGAGATTCAATAGTTAAAAATTTAAGAGATTTCTAAGAAAATCTCTCCTATAAAAAATAAAAATGAAATCTGGAAATTGAAGAAATTTAATCAAAGACTTGAAATTTGAAAATTTTAATGCGGTAAAATAATTGCTTGCAGGCCAAGACCCTCGCGATTAATCTCATGTCAACAAATATCCAAATGGGATAGAAACCTAATGAAATACTCTTTCTTATCGAGAAGATATCAAAATTATTACGTTAACGACACTTCGAAGGGCTTGAATGACTCGATGACAATCTTCGTGGTGCGTACGCGGCGAAAAAACGAACTAGAGGAACCTCCCTTCGAACTAAAGGCAAACGCGGCGCCGCAAGATGGAAAAACTTAGATTACTGCATTTATCTACACCTCGTGGTTCGCGTTCCCACCCCTTCGCTTTTCTTCTCACGCTTCTCTCTCGTATTCGGTACGCGTTCCCGTTTTCGGATCGCCCTTGACGACGACGTACATTCGACTACCTTGCAAGTTCTCCGGGCTATCAACTGTTCGATTCAGCGGACTCGGATACGGCGGAAACGGAAAGCGGAGAGTTACCCCTGAAAAGGGAGAGAGAGAGAGAGAGAGAGAGAGAGAGAGAGAGAGGAATCTGCATGCGACAGCGTAAAGGCAAAACCGATTTTGTTAAAAACTGGTGCCTTTTGTACGAGATATTTAAGCAACAAGTGTTACGTTTTATCACGATACTAATCGCGTAAAATTTTCAGTTCCTTCTCCAAGAGATTTACGTGTCTCGAATCTTTCTTTTTAAAAAACAAACTATAAAATATCAAAAAATATCGTATCAGTCTAAATTAATTACACTATTAAAATACTGTACGATATTTTTTACAGTATTATTCTGTGTAAATAATTCTACTATCATTGATATACAGGGTGCTCCATTTTAAGTGTGCACCTCAAATAACTTTCTTATTTTTGATTTTAGAGAAAAATGTTTCAGACAAAAGTTGTATGGTGTCAAGGGAGCCATAAAATGGTCACGTGAAGAGCCTAACCTTTAATTTCTTAAATGGAACTTACTATTTTTTTATTATATATTCTTGTAGCTTATCTCGAGAGCTATCCGAAACACTATAATAAAATATTTTTTCATTAAATATTTTTCGAGTTATAAGGCTTCAAAATTGCAGTATTTTGATAAAAATTCCTACAAAATATCTCGTAAAATAGTATTCACTTTCCGATAGTCTTATTTTACATTGTCCGATCAGTCAAGGCACGATTCGGACATAATCCAGCCAGCCAAGGCAAGATTCGAACGTGATCCAGCCAATCAAGATTTTTTATCAAAATGCTGCAACTTTGAAGCCTCATAACTCGAAAAATATTTTATTATAGTGTTTTGGAAAGCTCTCGAGGTAAGCTACAAGAATATTAAAAAATATATAGGGTGTTCTAATTAAAAAATTCAAGGTGACCTTCATATAACCTTCAAATGATTATCCAAGGTCAAACCAATGGTACCATTTTATGGATCCCTCAAAACCATACAATTTTTGTCTGAAACATTTTTCTCTAAAATCAAAAATAAGAAAGTTATTTGGGCTGCATACTTAAAATGAAACACCCTGTATATTATGCCGATGATAAAAGATATATTAGATTATTGTTACGTTTTTTTTCTTATACTCTAAATAAGTTTTAAAGATATTAATTCATTAAATTTGTATAATTGGCAAGGTTAAAAAAAACGTTATCATTTCTCGCGATTATTAACTTTAGACATATACATTTATACTTCGCGAGACCTCGGGCGTGAATATAATTTCATACAGCGATCTCATTGCATAAAAAGTACCTAAGACTATACAATTCTTCTTTCGAGTGACGTTAGACTCGACATTATCGCGGTAATTTTTCCTTTCCCGTGCAAAGATGTATATCAGGCATTTTGCAACTTCTTTCTCTCTTTCTTTTTAATTTTCCCACGAATCTTTTGCGCTGAAAAATGGAACGTATTCGTCAACATTCATTCCTGTGGTCGGTGTAAATTTACCGCAGCCAGTGCCGGACGTTCAGAGACGTGCTTGGTGTAAAAAAAAAAAAAAAGGGAGAGAAAAAAAAACTCATTGTAAACCTCGACGCGAAAAAGTTCCGCCAACGCGACGCTAATCGGTGACGCGTAGCGAATATTTTCAACGTAACTGCTGCTATTGTTGTTACTGTGCTCCCGCTGTTGTTCTCTGTTTATTGTTAAAACGTAAACGACTGCCGCTCGCACATTCGATATAATCGCGTTTTGCTACGGAACGCGATGGCGTTTACGTACACTTAGGTGTAAACCGCGAGCTTATTTATCGCCCTCGAAGGGGAGGAACTGTCACGTGCATCGATAAAACTCGAGCACACGCAGTGAGACTGCAAAGGAAATTGTCGCATCGCGCGCTATAAAAATAACGGAAAAAAGGGCCCTCTCGAGGAAAACACTCTACTTGGATTTTCCGCGTCGTCGTCGACGTCGCCGTTCTTGTCGCTCTCCGTTAAATCTCGTCGGCTGCAATCTCGCCGACGAACGATCCGTTACGATCTGTGTCCATCCTATCGAAGGGAATTCAATTTTTAACGACCACGTGGATGTGAACTCTTTCGATCTCCGATGTGTTCTAAAATTTTTAAAAATAAACCAATTTTTAAAATTTGTACTTAATATTTTAGAGAGATCAATTCTAGGAAATAGTTATGATAAAAAATAATGTCACGATTAATTCTTTAAATTACTGTGATAAAATATATATCATAAATCACAATTTATCGAGCAACGATTTTGAACAATAATTACCAGCATTTTTTATTCTAACGCAAAAACGTGAAAAATAAATTTGTCCTCTAATAATATCCTTTTAGCGGAATATTAATCCAATTTTCACAATACAAATTTATTCATTAAAGCAACCACAATTGCGTTTTACTTGAACGCAGGTTGTACCGAACGTAATTTGCCTTCGAGTCCGTGCAATATTTCGAGGAGATTTGATGCAGTAACGGTAAGTTGGCTAACGCCATTTCGAATTTCGGAGACGCTCAGCGGAAACTTAGTGCTGGTAATGAAGCTTCGTGGATCCCGCGAGAGTTCGCTAAAGCCTGACCAAGACGTATTAATGCGAGGAAACTTCGACTTTAACCTGAACGCTGTATCCGCCACTTGAGTATAGCAGCGCGGATCAAGGCAACTTACACCAATCCGCAATTACTATAAGTAATACATTGACAAACACGTAAACTTCTTGACGAAAAGATCTGACGACGCACAAGTTTACGATTTCGTGGATTAATAGAAAAAAAATTTGCTTACGTTACTTTCAGCAAAGTAAAGAATATTTTACCACGAATTTTGCAGTAAGCTGTTTTTAACAATCAGCCCCTCCTTGTGCGCTATAAAGTAGCTTTTATGATTTTCTAAATGAAATGCGAGAGAAATAACATTTTACAGATAACATAAAATAGGAATAATGTGAAGAGGAATAAAACATGAGAACGAATGCAAACGTAGAATAATAATTTTTTTTTAAAAAAGGGGGCACGTGGAGAAACTTTCATCTCTGAAAATGTCAAAACTGAATGTCGCGAATAAAGTTTGATGTCGAGTCAGAGAAAGAAAGAGGAAGCTTTCAAAAGGGCGAAATGATGGATTACCAGTCGAGTGAATCGCAATTTGAAGTTGTCATCCCCTACTTTGTCATATCGGCGACACTTATTGTGGATGAGTCGTATATCGAACTCGCATACATTTAAATAACAAATCTATTATTACATCGCTTCCTGTCATCTTACAAAATCATCTAAAAATATCATATCGTTCGAAAGAACCTTTATTACGAAAATTACATCGCACAGATTATCTACTTGTCAGAATGTCCGCTAGTATTATTTTTCGGAACTTTCACGGATTTAGTTTAAAAGCAAACAGTAAAAGAGAGAGGGAAGGCCGAAAGGGGTTGCGCGAGGGTACAATCAAAGGGAAAAAAATCTTGGTTAACCGGAAGCTAAACGAGCGAGAACCGACCGTAAAAAAGCGGTGCGCGAGTTTATGAGTACTTGTGTGTTAAGTGCTATTTCGCGTATATGAAACGTAGTTTAAGGAGAAATGTTGCTGACATTGCATCTAGACATCGCGCAAGACTATAAATGAAACAAGAAGCGACGACGTCTCCGACTCGGTTTTTAAACAAAAGCTCCCGGCATCGACCGTGACGATTTTATGGCGTGTATAAAAAAATATAATAGCACGAGTCTGCGGAAAAATAAGGGGGTAACCAAATAACGAGAAAACGCAAAGAAACGATGAAAGTAAGGATTTACACGCATCTGAGAATCCTAAGATTTATTAAAGATTTAAGAAATACGCGAATGCCTTGCGATTATAAATAATATTAACTCTTACTCTATTACTTATTTTCAACAATAATTCGTAGGACAATGTAATATTTTTAATTTATTTAAGTAAAATATTTTACTTTTTATTTTTTTCATTTCATTAAAACAATTAAAAAAGATAAGTATATTTTTTCAAAATGATGAACTCTTCGGACATACTTGATTCATCTGTAGGGTAAACTCGGATAAGATGGCTATAGCTTTTTAAAGTGTAAAAAATATACTTTTATTTTTGATATTTTTAATAGCGTTTGGCATATTATTTGGCATCTTCACTGAAGCTTAATTACGTAATATTATCGAAATTAAAAGGAAAATATTTAATTGAAATTTTGTTATCAAAATAGTACAACCTAAGCATTAGCCATCTCACCCAACTTTTAAGGAAAAGATGACTATAGTGACGGAAAGATGGCCACAATATTTATAAAAAAATAGTGAAAACGAAAATAAAAATTATATGTCATATAACAATTTACATATCTTTATAATATGTCTAACGTCGATTACGATAACTTAACTGTCATTTATTCGACGTTATAACAGTTTTCAGTGGACAAATGAAAAACTTTGCAGGCAGTCAAAAGTACAATAAAAATATGACATAAGATTCACATTATTTCGAATAATGTACGCACATAAACTACTATAAATATCGATTATCTTTGATAATGACTAAAAAAGCGCACTATGTAGCGATTATTGTAAAAATTACAGCCTCTGGCCATCATACCCTAGTTTGCCCTATCTAATTTAAGGGTGGCAAAAGCAACAGAGTAAGGGGTTAATATTAATTCAAAGACATGTTCAAAAAAAGAAACATGAATTGCAAAATACATTGGGATAAGTGCGAAAGCAAGTACAAGAAAATAAACATCACAGAAATGAAATGTTCGCGCGCGCGAAAGTATTCTTTGTGCAATTTAAATAATTTACATTTGATTTAAAGGAAAGCAGGAAAAATAAAGGCCAAGTAGAAACGGAAGAACACAAAGAACGTAAAATTTCTTGCGGTAGCCATCGCGAAACTTGTTTGATGCTCTTATTTGAATCTATACGAGGTAAAGCTTAGTACGAAAATGCAACGTTTTACTTGTACCGTACTTTTCTCCTTGTATTTCCGTATCCTTATCGTACTACATCCTCTATTCGAATATCCTCTGAAAAGAACGGCCGTCTGTTCTCCATTGTATGGCAAATTTCTTTCTCTCTCTCTCTACCTCTCTATCTCTCTTTCTTTCATCCCGGCTTTATTTCTTCCTTCATACAACTCGAGTTTGTACTCATTCTCCTGTGTTTTCTTTCCATTAGATTAGTTGTCGACTTTTACATGAGAAATCGACTTTGCCAGCAAATCTTCTCGTCGCGCTTTTTTTATTTCCATAACACACGTCTCTGTTTGAAATCTTTTTACTCCTCTCTTCGTTCCTGAGTTCTCGTTTAATTTTCGAGCGCTATTGCGGTACTGTTACGAGTTACCGCTACTAAATTTCGCACTCTTGGCAGATTGACAATTTTTGGTTGGATAATTGGATCGCGTTTGTGTGAAAAGGGGCTACAACTCTTAAACTGAATATACCAAGATTATTGAGTATGTGAATAAAATTTTAATTTACAATACGTTATTTTCATGCACGCGTTATTTTCTGCAGTCAAATGCATCACCGATCTGTCGTAAGAAACAGAAATGATGGGAGTTGGTGTTTATAAATAAAGAAATTTTCTCCCGGAAATCTCAAGCACATACGACTTGCACAAAGCGCAATCAACAGTTACTACGTCCGACAAAAACACAAATGTTAAAAAGCATCTACGCTCGTTCTGCAAGAAAGCGTAAAACAAGATGTACATTCTGCTTCTGTAAAAAATATTACAATGTGCGAAAGATAAAAAAGAGCCTTTCATTAAAAATCGTTTGTATAGTGAAATATTTGCAAGATTTTATAAAAGAGAGATTTATATTTTAAACAATGTGTTATATAAACTATGTAGTGTAAAATTTCAAAATTTTACACAGAAAATGTGTATTTGCGCCAATTTGTTTCTGTAATATTATGCATTATAATATAAATCATGAACAACAATAACGCAGAGATATATTGTTAAAAAATGAAAAAAAAAAAAAAAACTTTTTTCATTTCAACTGAAACATAAGTACAATTGAAAGAGTAATTTGTGAAGAATAAAAGTAGCGCATACAATAACGCGTGTTCATATTGTATTTATATATATATATATATATATATATATATATATATATATATATATGTATATTAAAGCAAAAGAAACTAATAACAATTGAAACCTAAGTACGATTACTTTAATTTTTATTAAATTAATTAAACAGCGAATAATCTCTCGTTGGCCATTATACTATCTATTAAAAAAAGAGTAAAAAAGAAAATTACCTCGGTAGGATATTGCGCAGGATGTTTGTATATACGCTGGCTTTTATTTCTGTTCAGTGGTTGTCATGTGTGGGGAATAATATTAGCGGCGGGGCGACATTATGCAACGGCGAAAGGGATTATTTCACATACGCGCGTAAAATCGTTTTGCAGATAACTGTAACGCGAGGAAGAAATAATTATGTTTTGCCACGCGCGGGCGCGCGCGTGTTTTTTCCGAAAAAAGGCGAATCCCAAAACTAATTTCTCTCTCTCTCTCTCTCTCTCTCGCTACATTGTCCAACCGGGGGCAAAATTAAATTCTCCCATTTTAAGAGCGCACGCGTTATGTACACCTACTGCTTCTCGCCCGCGCGTTTCTCGCAATTACGACGGTATATACGCGAGTAAATTAAATGTAACAATCATAAACGCGTGCCGTATCGTGCTTCCAATCTTCCGGATTATTGCGATGTAACTTTTCAGACCTCGCGCAATCCGATTAAATCATCCGTTGCCGCGAGCTTAAAACACATTTTCGTTTATTTAAAAAAATATAAGCGTACAAATAGACGCACAGACTGTCCTGATATTTTTCAATTCGTGTACAATAAAAATTCTGCGAGAAAAGCACGCAATGCTAAAAAAAACGTAACGTATACAACAGTAATATCGAGAGCCTAGCCATAATGACTTACAATTAATATCAAGTAGCTTTATCGATCGAAAAGCGAATTTTTTTCTCTCTCTTTCAAAAATGACTGTTTCAAAATATTCTATATTTAGACTCTGCCACACATTTTACGTAGTTGGTTTCTTTTCGCACGATTACATCGAACCCTCTTACACGAGTAGCACAAAGTAGTGGAAATTCTAGGGAGAAATGTCCTTTCAGCGTTGTCTATTGAAGACAACCGAATATACCTTTTTCCGTTCTTACGTTCTCTTCGTACTCGTGACTGCGTCTTGATTGTCCGTTCGGAAAAGACGATTCTTGCCTCTCATTGTGTCTCTAGTCTCGTACTCCTCGCTTATGCGAGTAGAAAATGCTTTTCGCCTCGTTTGTTACGCTCTTGGGAGCTCCTTTCCTTTCTCCTTTGGCGAAGATTCGCGAATCGATCCCGCTCGAGAGATCGGTTCTTTCGACGTAACCATATAGATTTATTTGCAAATTTCATATAATAAGACCGTATGTTCTTTCCGAGATACATTTTTTGTGTATCTTAAAAATGATTATTTATTAGCGTAAACTAAGGTATGATAGTCATAGGCTGTAATTTTTTCAATAATCGCTACACTGTGCGCTTTTTTAGTCATTATCAAAGATGATCGATATTTACAGTAGTTTATGTACATACATGTATTGTTCGAAATAACGATATTGTGAATCTTATATCATATTTTTACTTTTGACTACCTGCAAAGTTTTTATTTGTCCACTGAAAACTGTTATAACGTCGAATAAATGACAATTAAGCTATCGTAATCGACGTTGGACATATTATAAAGATATGTAAATTGTTATATGACCTATAATTTTTATTTTCGTTTTCACTATTTTTTTATAAATATTATGGCTATATCTTTTCCTTAAAAATTGTCTAAAATGGCCAATACTTATGTCATACTATTTTGATAATATAAAATTTCTATGAAATATTTTCCTTTTAATTTTGACAATATTATGTAATTGAAGCTACAGTGAAGATAATATGCCAAACACTATTAAAAAATAACAAAAATAAAAGTATGTTTTTTGCATTTTAAAAAACTATGGCCATCTTACTCGAGTTTACCCTATGTACATTATTTAAACTAAATAATTATATTTTTTATATAACAAAGATAATATTTTTTAAATAACAAAGATAAATATTACTGTCTAATCTTTGATTGTACAGTGAAAAAGAATTTACTTAATCTAAAAAAATATTTAGTTTAATACGTTCAAACAAGTATTTATTTAAATTAAGCAAAAATATATTTGAATTAGTAAAGTATATTGTCTATTTTACTATTCAGCAATATATTTTATTGATTCAAATATGTTTTTGCTTAATTTAAATAAATACTTATTTGAACGTATTGAACTAAATATTTTTTTAAATTAAATAAATTTTTTTTCAGTGTACAAGTCTCTTTCTCTGTCTCTGTTGAATGTACTTTCGATATTATTTCTGCAAATGGATTCTCGCAACAATAATCTGTCGCTTGTTGACAAGTGAGACGGAAATGAACCGATCAAACCGCGCACATCGTGACGGAACAATTAATCTGATAACAGCCGTACTTTCGTTGAAGATCTTAGTAAGATCGCAAAGGAAGAAGAAAAAAGAGAAAGGAGAAGACAAGTGGACTCAAGAGAGCAAAAGGGAAAGAAGAGAAATGGAAAGATAGATAGGTAGGATAAGTAGATGGATGGAGGATGTCGAATTCGAGACAGCTTCCTTCGTTTGGACAGTTTCCTCGAGAGATTCGTGAGCAAATAACAATCGCTAAGATGACACCATGATTAACGAAGGGAAGGTTATACAATTTTGGCAGGAGAAAAATAAAATTCAAGAAAATTACATTACGATTAATATGAATAACATTCTTTCCTGTAACAAAAGATCACTTATTTTTCATGTCAATTATTATTATTATTATTATTATTTCGTAGCCCGATCCACGTGTTACCAGCACTGCATATCTCGATATATTTTTGTATCAAGCGAGAAATTCGAGCAAGATAAATTTGAATTCCATAACTCTCTTAACTTCTCCTTCCTCAAGTGCGACTATGAAGCAACACCGGGATCGGTTCAAGCTTACGAGGATGATCGATGGAGATCCGACGAGCTAGAAACACTTTACGCGTCACGGAAAGAGTAAAAGCATTGTATCTCATGCCAAAAGGAAAGAGAAAGGGAAAAATAAAGAGCGACAGAGTGAAAGAAAACTTTTCAAAATTACAAGACGTAAAACGGGCAATACATGCAAGATTTTCGTTCTTATTATTAGTTCAATCCACTGTCGAGAACGAGGAAGACAGAGAGAGAGAGAGAGAGAGAGAAAGAGAGAGCGGTTATTCCTGGTTTACGATCTCCGGAGCACTTCGTCAGCCGGTTGCGTTTTAAGGACGATTAAGAGGAAGAGACCCTGAAATCCGGACCATTCCGCGGTCCGAAGTAAGCTCGTTAAGTCTAGAGATATTACTGGCGGAGGAGAGAGGGAGGAGCTCGATTAATCCCGGTTTATCGCGCGACAAGACACACCGCGCGTCCTTGTTCATTAAGCCGCGAGGAAAATTTTCCGACGTAAAAGATGGAATATATGTATGTACGTTGCAATCGAGAGGGAGAAAGACGTGTGTTTGTACAAGGTACGAATACCCGGGTGTTTCGTCGGATCTCCTGAATTCTTAAAATGTACATCCAGCGCTTGGATTTTTAAATACCTTCGTATTCTGTAGAGATCGTTTCTCGATTCCTGGATACTAAAGTTGATCTTGAATTTTAAAAATTCTCCGATTTACAGATCCTCCAATATTCCCTCTGTGAAGATTTACAACGCGCATAAAATTTCATTTTCCTCCTCGACGATTTAAAGTTTAACTTCGCCTCTTTCCCCTCCACTCGTCTCCCTACCGTATTTTCGGCACGCGTCTTTGTCATGGATTTTGTTACACGGATGAAACGGATAAATCGTTAAACTTAAGTTAATTAACTATTTGCGGGAGAGGCGACGTGACGGGAATCGCGACGATATTCTGCTGCTCACCCGTTACATGGCGACTAACCAATACAAACCATCGTTGATTACGTTGCGTGACTGAAGATTGAGAAGCCTAACAAATAATTTGTTCCAATCAATGTTAATGTTACGAAAGCTCCGGTAAATGAGCCAACTCATTAAAGATATCATTTAATGATTGCGTTATCGTTGCGCTGGAAAAAAAAAAAACCACTCTTTCCGATACGTCTCTGCTGTATGAGAAATCGATAAACGCTCGTTAATATAGCGACACCATCGTTGGATATTTATATCACGCGCGTGATGCATTTTTAAACGCCCCGTTGTAATACGCTGATAAATAATTCGACGAGATGCTTCGTTTGACATAATTTACCGGAATAATTGATCGTATGTAACCGGGGTGTGAAACAGATCGAAATGTATATACATGCGCTCGTCAATCTCTCGCCGTGATTGAAACAGATTGAAGAGATTGACGATTGTAATTTATTTGTCGGAAAAAATGCATGACGCGAGATTGAAAGCGAGACGTTCAGGTTTTATCGAATCTCGACGAGATTGTATGTTGTTTCATGATTTAAATTTAACAGATTCTTTTGCACGGTTTGCTCTTTTTTACACAAGAATGCATTCTTTGAACGATGCATTTACAATGTGAAGAATAAAAGCGTTGAAGGGTAAAAAAATTTACAGCTTTATATAAATTCGTATATAAAGATGTAGATACATTTAAATATATTCAATTTGTATCAAATAAAAATGTGTGTACTGTTTATTATTTATCTAAAAACACACACATGCTATTTCTCAAGTATCAAGATGCGCATACTTTATTTTTGAGAATTATTTTTTCAATTTTCTCCATTTTTTAAATATATCTTTTTTCAATTTTTATTTAATGTTAGCATTACAGGGTTTTTGAAAAGTCCGGAAACGTCGGATATCCCGAAAATAAAGCATTTTAGAGAAAAATGTTTCGAATAAAAGTTGTTTGGTTCGAAAAGTGCCATAGAATTTTTTTTAAAGAAACAACCATGTATTTTCTTTATGATTATTATTATGTGCTTAAAAGTATTAAAATAAGATAATCGAAAAATTAATATTTTACGAGATATTCGTATTTGATGTCAAAATATTGGAACTTTCAAGCCTCATAACTCGAAAAATACTTAATGAAAAAATATTTTATTATAGTGTTTTTTGGAAAGCCCTCGAGGTAAGCTACAAGAATATGCAAAAATATGTAGGGTGTCCCATTTAAAAAATTGATCATCTTGACGTGACCTTCAAACGATTATCCAAGGTCAAACCAATGGCACCATTTCATGGCGTTTTTCGCACCAAACAATTTTTATTTGAAACACTTTTCTCTAAAATGCTTTATTTTCGAGATATTCGACCGTTTCCGGACTTTTCAAAAACCCTGTATATATATATATATATGTGATTAAAATATAAATAAAATATAACCCAAGATAATACTGTAGTGCCAATAACGTTAAATGTGTCAAAAATTAAAAAAGGATATTTAAAAAGTTTAAAAAATTTTTTAAATCAGTATATATGTATATATCTGCAATTATTAAATTACGCGTGATATTATATATTTCGCAAATTTCGTATAATTTTCACCATAACACGCGTACACACAAATTCTCTAAACAGCTCGCATATATAATTACCGTCGTTTGTAACACAACGGAAGGGGGGGAAGAGGGAAATGATATATTTCGACGCGTCCTAGAAATACAGTTTGCGCAAACACAGAGTGCGTTCGTGAGCGCGCAGGTCAACGCGACAGCGTTAAAATGTATGGGCCGCCGTTAATTCGCGGTAATTGGAAATTATTATACGACACGAGAAAGCGCAGTTTGTCTTCGTTCGCGCGTTGCGAACCAGCACGTTGCAATGATGATCGTTAGAAATGGATAATCACGATCATCCGAGTATCATCCTTCGAAGTGGCATAAATTATTGATCGTCTCTGCGATTTCTCCTCGAGGTTTGTTTGCACGAAACAATCCGTCGAATGTGCTAGGATTATCAATATTTCAACGTGTTCCGCAAGATTCATGATACATTCCAACTCAATTATCACGAATGCATTCTGGAGAAATGTATTCGAAGATTAAACGAGAGTAATCGTCAAATCAATCGATATTATTAAAATAAGTATGTAATTCGCCTTGCAATATGAAAAAGCTTGAAAAATTACTGAAGTGTATTAAAAAAAAAAAAAAAAAAAGATGAGTAATGTGGACTTCATACAAGCTGATAGAGAGCAAACAAGGTACAAATATCTTGTTTATTTATTATACCTCACAGTTTTCAGCGTTTATGAAAAAGAGGGAAGCAAATAATCCGCGCAGTCGATTTCGCCTCTTTATTGCGCGTAAACTGAGCTCTACTAACACGCGTCAGCTGTTAACGAGCTGTCAAGCCGCGTTAGTCCGCGAATTTACGACGCGCGTCGATTCCGCTCGTTGATCTCGCGCAGCCTCGAATTGCATTGCCTCGCGAACGTATTTTCCGGCAAGTAGAACGGTGATGAACGGTCGAAGCGGCTTCAGCCATTCTTGCACGGTTAGCTGTCGGTTTTTCTCAGAGAAGGCTACACTTGCGAAGGGTATTCCAAAAAAAAAAAAAAAAAAAAAAAAAAACTAAACTCAGTCTCGCCCGAGAGACGTTATAAATACTTTATAGTCTTAGGCGTTTAAAAAAAGAGAAAAAATATGCTTTCGAGTTCATCGATTCTTTCACAATGTTTATATATAAAGTCGAGCAATAAAAATACATATTGGTCGACAATTTTTATAGATTAACGAACGGAGATGTAAATTAAATGCGAGGGCGAATAAAATTAAACGCAAATAAAGTAGCATAAGATCGCGTGTACAAATGTTAAAATAAAACAGCTCTACTCTCTGTCATTAGTTTCAAAATTCCGCGATGAGAGAATAATTTCGATGGAGAAATCTGTAAACCTTAATGCACGGCACTTAGACTAGATATTATGGACACGAGTGTGTTATTTTATTATTACGCGAGGATCGACGACGTGCAGCGAAAGAATAATTTAATATTTGGCGAAAATCCACGCTCGGAATTATTCCACACTTTCATAACAACTCCCGTAATTAGCCGTCTCCGCAAATTGCTCGCGTCGCACTCCTCTCCTTTTAGCCTCATCGGGAAGTCACCCTCCCTTTACGATGTATAGCGCGTTCTTTCCCTTTTTTTTTCTTTCTCTCTCTTTCTACGAATCTCGGTGTACATCCTAGTCGAGGGTCGAGGGTTGTTGTACAAATCCTGGCAAGCGTAAGGGCCAACACCGACATTGTTGGCCTCTCGCAGTTGTCCGAGATTAAAAATACCAAGGCAGCGCTATCGTCCTAAAAGATGCTTTCTACAGGGTGGTACGAGAAAAAAAAACGCGATGAAAAATTAATCAATTATACGGCTTTAATCTAGCTGAGCTATTTTCTCTAATTCCTGTTCGTTCTTTTCTTCCTTTTAATTTTGTTTGACAACTCGAGCTATTAACTTATAAGTAACTCCTCTCTTGGTGTAAAAACATATTCTATTTATTCATTTCAATATTTTACATGGTAGAGAGAAATTTTTCTTTATTTTCAAATCTTACAACCGAGATATATGATTTATACATTTTTTTTCGACGGAGGAAAATTGTTTCGAGATTCGATAAGAAGACGAACCTAACGTTTCCCTTATTACATTATTACTTTCAGCCGAGTATTTCTGCATATGAGCAGACGCTGATATAAAAGTCACGGTGTACTACTAAATAAAATGCACGCTCACACAAACGGAGATCTGGCTCGCATTATTTATCCGATATTACGTACAAGACGCGGTACATGTGTAAGCGCATATAAATGCGGACGTTATCCGGCTGTCAGCTTCAGCTGCTCTCTCTCGGAACTGCGCTAAGGAGGAGAGCTGCAGCTACGATAAAACAAAAGGAACTGGTGCACGCGAAACAAACAAGCCGGTACGCCGGCCCTCGTTTTTCCATTTCCTTACGTTCTCCCCCTTTACATTACACTTTCGGTAAAACGTGCAAGAATCTCAGGAGCCGCAGTGCCCTACATCCTGGGTCCGGCTTGCACAGCGACCCCTTTCCCTCCCTCCCTCCCTCCCCGCCGCCGTCTCTCCGCCACCCAGGAATACCAAACTATTGACCGCTATTGACCGCTGTTTGTTTCGCGCGGAATAAAGAATTGGACGCGTGCAAATTGCCGACGAGAAAGTGGAAATATAAATAAAGCAATTAAAATGTATAACTGTTCGTCGGTGTTTTCCCGTTTCGCAGTTGCACAAACAGCAACAGTTAAGTAAATAAATAAATCTCTCGGACAATGTTCGATTTTTTTTTTTTTTTTTCTACAATACACGTATTGCGGATCCACTGTGCAACTGCACTATATTTTTTAATTCGAATTTACGTAAAATTACAATCTGCGTAAGATTCATCGACGCTATTCATTTCACATGTTTTATTTCAATTGAGTTACATCTGTCGCAAAAGAAAAAAAAACAGACATCATCCCTTTATTAAAAACAGTATTATAATACGATTATAATGCGAAATTCCGTATTATATTTCTTATTATTAAAGAGAATTGGGATATATTGTTCTGAGATGATATAAAAGGTACATTATTAACTGCTCTCAGTTCCGCTTAGTGTTCAACGTTTTATCAGCGAGAAATTAACGACAGGATAGAAAAAAGAAATTTACTTAATCGAGTGAAAAGAAAAAAAAAATAGATTAGAAGAGCTGCCGGACAACCGGTCGCGCGAGCTTCCGCGCGCATACATTTTCTTTTCCATTTTCTCGTTTTTCATAGATATATCTCGTAACCGACACTCTCTTTCCTTTTTCCGTAGCACTGTTATTAGAGTTTAGCGCTGTTCTTATATTAAAAATAATATCGTTTGTTTCGCAAACAGTCGGTGTTGCAATTGTAACCACCGCATCGGTTCCTTTGGGATATGAAAAATAAATCTTTTTGTGCTTTATATTAATTCTCAGAGCAAAAATGTATGCGCATGAATTATGCAAAATATATTAATATTAGAATTGATACAAATAGGGAAGAGAGAAAAGTATATAGATTTTGTATAAATTTATGAATTATTATTCTTCGATAGCATACATATATGTATACATAGAAGTAGCATTTGACAAGTGACGACGAGGTTAAATTATAATCAATTAATTAATCAAATTACCGAAAATGAGAGTGCACCGTATTAGTAAACATATCTGGGATTGACGAGAATGACGCGTCTGGCATCCCGCTAATTAGCACTGAATTATTAATTCAGTTTCAAAATTCGATAAAATAGCATCGCAATTACGATAAAATGCGGGTGGCTCATTACTCGAGGGATATACGACCTGTATAATTGTGTGACAACATTTTCCTGATAATCACGGTAATTAAACTCGGAATATAAAATTTTCTGACCATAACGAGACGTGAAAAATCCCTGATGACACTTCGCAAGTTGTTGCTTAAATCAAGAGAAATAGAGTAAAGAGGTCAATGAAATAAAAGTAAAATATAATTAAAAAAAATATCATGTGTTTAATTGGAGTTGCGATCGTTCATTTTTAATTCTGCACATCCGATAAATGCAATGCATATAAAAGGACTGATCAACGAATCAGGTCAATCAATATTAATGAATAAATAACCATTTTATGAGGCATCAAACTGCGAGCACAGCAATAATATCACCGCGATTTTTGTACAAGAGAAAATCTTATATTTTTAATTGTAAGAATTGTTTTTTAAAAACTGAAAAATTATTTTGTGATTGTCCTTGTCAAGTCGTCCAAGTAATTATTTTTTAATAGTGACAAAAATTATCGCAATCATTTATAATAAGTTTACTTTCTTTTATTAAATCAAATTAAATTCATACTATAATTAATTTTACACTAAAGTCCTTGAAAGGTTATATTAGAACGAAGATGAAATTATATTGTTATAGATTGTTTATAATTTTAATTTACTATATTTGATTGTATCATATTTTGTGATAACAATTCTCTGATATTCATGAAATCGGATCTTGCAATATGTACCATAATCTCCGGTTTCTGGTAAAATTTAATGGTTCATGTTTATAGTTCATGTATTATTTTGTAGTTTCGTTCAATACAACAAAATGTATTCGTTACATCTTATATTAACGAATAATTAAGTCATTAAGGAAACATGAAAGAATTAATAATTATTTAGTAAATTTGTTATTTGTTTAACGAACCGTCTAAAAAAATAATAATATTTTTCTACAATCTCACAAAAAATGCAAAAGTGAAAAAAACAATATAGATAAATGCATAAATTAATCTCAACGGAGAAAATATAGTCATGAGAAAATTTCTGATAAATAAAATTTTATTCTTTTGGGAAAATTTCTGATAAATAAGATTTTATTTCTTTTGAACCTTCAAAGTTTTTTCATATTTTCAATATTGAATAAATCTTTAACTATCTCTTGTAATTTAAAATTTTATTTAGAAAAAGTTATCTAGAAAAATTTTTAGGAATACATCTATAATATATGCTATTTAATTACATTTTTTATTTCATATATATATATATATATATATATATATATATATATATATATAAGAGTTAACCTTTTCGAGGACAAATTTATTCAATAATAAAAGAGGGCAATCAGACTGACTTTACATAATATATCTACAACATGTATGCATTGCATTGCGGTAACTTTTTCGAATGCGATTTCTTTAAATAACTGATACTGCATCTTTTTAATTGAACTATATTTTTGCGTAATACAAATTGTAGAATAACTATTGCCGAACATGTCCTGATTTGCTTTCTCGAAGAAGTGCCGCGAGCGAGTAAATCGAGCGGAAGTTTCGCGCAAAAGCTCCAATAATTTACGCGCGAAGCGGAGCTTAATGAATAAAAGAAAGAAACGTTGGGAGTAACGAGAAGCGCCGAGTGGCTGAGCTTTTACTTGACTCGGCAAAAATGCGCGAAAACTTCATAATAACAAATGGCACGTTGGCGAATTAGCAGCGCGGGAAGAAAAACACGACGAGAGTTCAGCCATCACCTTGACGTAAAAAGTTATAATTATCAAGAATTAAAAGAGTATAAAATTCTGCGAAATAATTATAATAATTATGATAAATATACTATGTGTTCTTTGTTTAAGAATAAAACTATACCTTCATCATAATTGTGTGTTTTTATCGCATGTATAAAAAGTTACATTTATATTTAAAAAATTTTAAAAATTGACACTCTCTTGTATAATTTTGAATTTTTCTAGTTCTATAATACACGTGTAAAAATTTTCTGAAGGTCTAAATCTTTGCGTTTAAAATTAAAGGATTAAAAGAAATGAAGGATTTGTCGATTAGAGAACCGCAAGACATTCCGTATCGTTTCCTGCAAACAAAGTCGCACATATCAAGAAAAATTCTCGCGACTTAGCGCGAAGTGGGTCGACCTAATTCCGATGAATTTTAGTAATTTACAATTTGCCACGTCACGCGAGTCCCGAAGAGAACTTTCGTGACACGACTTTCGTAAACGAAGCGTACTCTAAGCTTTTTATTCCAAGACTCGCACCGCGTCGACTTTCCAACAGCTTTCCATCAGTCAATGCCGCTCGTCGCTGCCAATGTATGGCAGTTTCCATCATCGTGAAATATTATCGAGACACGCAGACATATCGGCGGTCACGCGCGCCCTTAACTCGCCCCATGACAAGTACCATCTAGGGAGACGTGAGAATTGTAGAGAGCCAAGATTCGAGGCTTGAATACCGAAGGAGGAAAAATCGTAAAGGCCGTGAAAATCCAATAGTCAGAACCGTTTTAGAAACTATAATAAAAATATGTGAAAATGTTTCCATTGGATTTCCATTGCTAATATTCATAGATATGTGTGAAAATGCAAGAAGATCCAAGTGCCAAGTGTCTTGGAATCTCACAGAATAGCAACAAGCTTTAAGAACCCAAATAATGCGCATCTACCAGTAACGTCCTAAGGTAGTTTGATGAAATCTTAAATTTTTTTCGGGCCCATCGTGAAACTTTTTTTTTACACGGTTGCCGACTCGCGTTCTCAATTTTGTGCGCGCCTTTATCATATATCCCATATAATGCAACAGTGAAAAAAAGATGAAAGAAACTGCATCTCATCTTTCCACTGCGCTTAGAATTTTTATCGCTCCTTTTCGCTGTGGTGAAATTCGCTGTATCCGAAAACGAGTATCCGTCGTTCCCAAGTTGGCTATCACGCAACGTACAACCTACCTTCCCTTCTTTCGCTGTATTCAAAAGATTCAGATTCCCCTCATTCCCCGAGCATCAATATGTTTGTGGAAATTCGCGCTGCGCTGCACGCTGCCTTAGCACGCTACCATAAAAACAATCTTCCGTCTATTTCCTCGTAACGCTTGAGACTGTATAAATCGCGAAAGATCGCTTGTGTTCTAGAATCTGAAGATCTAATAATGCGAAGCACGACAAAATGAAAAGATTCCATGCCAAGAATATAAAAATTACATCGTTCTATTAAAGAATTTGTATTTCCTAAAAGAACGCAACAGGAATATAAAATACCTGAGATTTTTACGTTGTCTTATATATAAATTTTATATATACTTATATTATGTTCGTTATAAATAATTTTTTTCAATATTATATCAAAGTACATAATTAATTTATATATAATGTATATTTAAAATTTGCCATAAAAGTATTTTACTCTCCCTACAAGAATCAGGACTTGTTTGAAAAATATATTCTATATATTACTTTTTAATATATATACACTATTTTTTTGTATATGTATATATACTACTAATAATATACAGGGTTTTCGAAAAGTTCGGAAACGGTCGAATATCTCGAAAATAAAGCATTTTAGAGAAAAATGTTTCAAATAAAAGTTGTTTGGTTCGAAAAGCCCCATAAAAGGGTGCCTTGGATAGTCGTTTGAAGATTATATGAAGGTCACCTTGAATTTTTTAAATAAAACACCCTATATATTTTTGCATATTTTTGTAGTTTATCTCGCGAGCTTTCCAAAACGCTATAATAAAATATTTTTTCATCAAGTATTTTTCGAGTTATGAGGCTTCAAAGTTTCAATATTTTGACATTAAATACAAAATATTAATTTTTCAATTATCTTATTTTAATACTTTTTTAGCACCTAATAATAATGATAAAGAAAATACATAATTGTTTCTTTAAAAAAAATCTTTAAAGAAAATTAATATTTTACGAGATATTTCGTATTTGATGTCAAAATATTGAAACTTTCAAGCCTCATAACGCGAAAAGTACTTAATCGAAAGAAGTTTTATTTTAGTGTTTTGGAAAGCTCTCGAGGTAAGCTACAAGAATTTGCAAAAATATATAGGGTGTCCCATTTAAGAAATTCAAGATCACCTTTAAACGACTATCCAACGTCAAACCAATGGCACCATTTTATGGCGCTCTTTGCACCAAACAACTTTTATTTGAAACATTTTCCTCTAAAATGCTTTATTTTCGAGATATTCGACCGTTTCCGAACTTTTCGAAAAACCCTGTATATAGAGCATAATAATAATACAGAGAAATACAATGTTAATATATTACTGATATATCTTTTATAAAAAAATAAATAGAGAACGCAACAAGTTTTTCTGATGCGTATCAGGGGTCAATTATTTATGCGAACGTAAGGAAAAGCTTCCCTTCGTGTCTCATTTTCGCTCGATACGCCAAAAAGCTGCGAGTTTCCGCTCAATCGGGTGAAACGGCCCGGATAATCTATATGCGGAGAATCGTCGATACCGCGGCTCTCGCTTTCGTAGCCGGCGATGAAACGATGATTCACGTCCTCGCGGGACGGATCCTCACGCTGACGGCGCGTTTCCGCCGAGAAACTTACCTTATGCGGCGCATCTCCTGCATCTCTTCGCGACGAGTGGGGGTGAGACGAACGCGATACGGTCCAGACGCACTGAATTGGAAGTCTGCGTCAGCTTCGTCCTAGCCGGTTAGTTTCCGTTTCCGCTTCTTGACGCCCGAGATATTACGTCGGCAAAACGGCGAAAATATCGAATGTCCCTTTTCGCCTCTCTCCCCTCTCGTCCACCCATTCCTCGAGGAACCCTCATTGTCGCTGTTCGATCGTAGACACAGATGATTTCAATCTTTAACATTTTTGTGCTGTTGCTGCAGCTAGCATCGTACTTTTCCGATATTGACATTTCTTTTGAAGCTTATAATCATTGTGTACACATTTATATAACAAACATATACGTATAGAGATAAAATATTCTCTGTATTTTTCTGTTGCAGATAAGTTTTTGCAAAATTTATCAAATTTTAAATATATTCACATATATGTACAATAATTTATAGAATTTTGAATATATATATATATTTAAAATTTGATAAATTTTGTAAATGCCTATCCGTACAGAGAAAAAAAGCCAGGACGTGTTCAGAAAAGAAAAGATATCTTCTGTAAGATAAATAAGATATTAATAAAGACATTTTCTATTAATAAGTAGAGAGAGAGAGAGAGGAGGAGAGAAACAAGATTCCTCTCTTTGTAGTATCAATTATTTATAAATTTAAGATGCTGTAAAGCTAAGATTTAACGATAAATTCTCAAGAGCGAGAATAAGATCGTATTTACGATGCGTGCGAGAGAATTTGGAGAATGATAATACAAAGGGATTCTTCAGCATCGTGGGAATGTAACGGAGAATCTGCTTCGAAATTTCACTTTATCCTCCCAATAAACAGACTCCTGATAGATGCACTTCCGTAACAGATAGAAATAAGAACAAGATTGTTCGCGCGAGCCATCGACCTGATTCTCGAGAGATATTCGATAGAGTTAACGTTCCGGGCTTCTTGCAAGGAATTCAATTAACATAACAAATCGAAGTGCCAGGTACAATTACGTGAAATTTCAAATAATTGCGTGCTCTCCATTCTCTGATCAATTATTTGCGATGGTGTAAACATTTGCATACATAAACATTGAGAATGTACACGAAACACGTATTGTAAAGAAAACATTGGTTTGTATGATATTTGGACAATGAATAATTCAAATGCCCTATGCAATACGGAACCAGAGATATATATTATAAATTGAAAACCATTTATCTTTATTGATTAATAGAGCAAAATATCATAAAATGTATATTTGATGAAAAATATTTACAATAATAATAAAATATTTACGATTTATTATTAGCTTTAACATAAACAAAAATCAAATAAAGTACAGCTTCTTGTTTATTAGAATCGAGATGTTAATTTTATATTAAATAAAAGAAGAAAATTATCTTAATATATAATTAAAAATAAAAAATATTTTTCTGCTACTTCTAGTTAAAATGCGAATTATATTATCATGAAACAGTATAATGTCGCAATATTTGTCAAATGCAAACCATTAAAGACAATGTATTATTAATAATGAATTGTCGAACATTTTTTTGGTCAATTATTTCAATCGATAAATAATAAGATAATAATCTAATTCTATTCGTGATTTAATTCTTCGATGTAGAATCTGAAGATTATTCAACATGGTCGTTTCAACATAGAACTTTCGTGAGATTTCTGAGTAATTAGGATTGAACTCAGTAACGGCTACTTTACAGTCTAATTAGAGGCGATCAATCAACTAATGATAGCACTCCGGGTATAGTTAATGCGTTCATAAATCAACCGTGCACTGGACCCGATTTAACAGAGCCACATGAGAATTACATCCATTATTGTATATCACAAGCCTATTGCATTGTTTAATACATAACAGATCAGAATTCAGGGAATTGTTGCAATATTTTTGACAAATTTAATAATGTATTTTATTTAGAAATGTTGTTTTGCCGTTATCCGTAATGCAATTTATTTGGAAAAGTTTTTAGATTATAAAGTATTTACATTTAACATTAGATATTTTTACAATGAAGTCTTGTGAATAAAGTTTCTGTTAACGTAAAATCCGGTTAAAATTTACTGAAAAACAAAATTTTATTATTCACATCATAAAACCATTTAATTCATATAAAATTCTTTAGCTTTTAATACAAAATAATACGGTTACCAATGTTTTAGTATATTTTGCAGAAATAATACATTTTTTACTTTTACATTAAAGTTTGTTTGTAATATTTACTGAAAAAAAAACATCCAATGTATCTATAATATCTCTATACACATACAATAAAACGAAATAATAATTACGCATGCAAGATTCTTGGATAATTACGTACTCGTAGTAGCTCGTGAAACAAAAAAAAAAAAAATAAATAAATAAAATAAAATTGATCAGCATCGCACTTGTTACATTTTTCCTTGGACATCTTCATCAGGAATCCCGCGAAAAGCAAACCTATGAGGATGATTAACCCTTATTCCGTACTGATGGATCCTTTTTCTCTGTGATTTTTCTAACAACACGTCAATTTCTCGAAAACAAATAATCACAAAATAATATATTTAAGTAAATTATTTTTCAAATTTATTATTTTAGTCTTTATTTAGAATGTTTAACCTTAGGCTGTCACACCTTTTTTCGAACGAGACTGTCACACTAGGTCACTGTGACCCAACGCAATTTTCGATGAACTGCAGTTTAAAAACTAAGTGTCCAAAGTTGTTGAAAAAATTCTGAAATAAAATTCAACATAGAAAAATATATTCCAATTATAAAAAATTAATATTTTAATTATTTTCATTTGAAAAAAAAATTGTGGAAAACAAATTCTTTTGTTTAAATCCACATTAATAAGTCATCAGTCCGGATCGTGGTGACCCGGTGTGACAGCCTAGGGTTAAAGAAGGTATACACATTTTTTCAGGTTTTTTAAAACACTTTAACATATTAATAAACTTATCGAAAATACTCTGACCCACCTGTACAGTTGGAAGGTGCCAAAAATAACAATATGAAGTAAGAGTTAAAAAATCAACGAACGAGTCTTTCACTCTGACAGGTCGCGAATTTCGCGATCGCTCTTCTCGCATAGAGAAAACGTTCGAAAGACGGACGGAAAGGAAATTGCTCATTCACGACAATGCGATCGCCGTTCTTTGACGTGAAAGCACGTGGCGGCATTATCGGCAACCTAACTGCCGACTTTGCCGGCTCGTTCAAAGGAATCGCGCGTCGACGGCGGCCTTTCCGTAGCCGTCAGCCTTGACGGAATCGGCCCAATTCCACGACGAACAAGTATTATTCCGCTTGGTAAGTCCCGTTTACGATTCTGTCCCTCGCGTGCTTTGACACCGCCGGAAATGGATGGCTGTATCGTTTCGAACGGTCGATTTTTCGCCAATTGAAAAGCGGATCCATCAGGGTAAAATACATTCTTTGATACTCTCCGTGAAATCTAATACCTTTGTTAAAAGGTCCGCTTGGACAGAAACGATTTTAGTATTCGATTGTCTGAATCAGAATTCAGTGCCTGTTCCCTCTTCCCCCCCCCCCAAAAAAAAAAAAAAAAAAAAAAACAAACCCGCAGCAATTTTTTTTCGTTTACCTAGGATTTGCCTTGTTTTAAATTCAGATGGAATAACGCCGGAATTTCGGAATTTTAAAATGCCAGATGTGTAAAACGGATTGCTTCTCGGTGATTGGATTAACGGCAAGGATGGAGAACGGCGCACTGATATTTCGACAGTTTGACGTAAGAAAATCTCAATGCGCGGCTACTCCGGGCAGACGAGAAAGCCCGACAAAGTTCGCAGCAGCGTCCACAGTTCCGTTCTATCGTTTCCCAGCAGCACGAAAAGCATTCCAAAGTCCGTTGAAGCAAAAAGACTACGCACTCGGTTCACCACTAACTCGACTGCATTCTCTCCTGACCCCGGATGGTGTGATTCAGCCCCCCCCCCCTCTCCTCCTCCTCCTCTCTCTACCCTTAGCTCATCGATTTATTCGCCGCATAATTCCACTTAATCCCTCAATTTCCCGATAAGGAATAAATATTTCCGCGCGATTAAACACGTCGTAACCGCGTCCAACATGCGTTTATATGCGAAAATATGGTTGTATTCCTTGTCAAAATTTAATGATACACTAAATATAATTATAAATTTATCAGGAGTGAAAAGGATTAAGAGAGGTGCTCGAGACCATTCCATATTGCGCGCAAGAATTATCCGCGTTTAACACGTTTATTGTTAATGAATTTTATTATTCCAATATTGTATCTGCAAATTATTTTAATGCTTATCAAATAAATATGAAAATTACGGCGGTTGAATGAAAAACGCGCGGAAAATATAATATTTACAGGATATTTATTGTGTGTAAGTGGACAAAAAGTATTACAGTTTGAACATTTTATCTGGAGCTGTTATCGTTAATTACATTTATTGTTATATCCCTTTAACGAACTCCTTAATTACCGACAATCAAGTACCTAATATTATCATTGATCACGTCCATTCGTCACAACGTACGTCGTTTCTCTCGACTTGCATTTTTTATTACATCTCTTATGATTTACCATTCATATTTTAACTCTTTACCGCACATTCTGTGTGTATGTAACACACAGGATAGATACTCCGCGATATATCAAATATCTCTCTATTTTCTATAAAAAATAACGACAATGATTCTTCATCACATCAAACTGTTTGTTCTCAACAATTGTTTGACGCGCTATATTACCTTTTTTAAAGATTCAATTAAATTATTATATATTTATATAAATGTCCGCAACATTTTAATCAAGTTTAATCGAGCAACCGAGAAATATGCACTTTCATTAATATTTATAAAAGTGCATATTTTTCGGTTGCTCGATTAAACTTTTTTCCACTTTTATAAATCATTATTTAATTTTTGTTGAAAATCTCCGTTTCAAGAGAAAGAGAATAATTAACGCTAGATTGTATTTGTCACGTTTAAAATACATTCTTGTCGCACGATATGTCTCACAAATTTTTTCACAAGAAAGAATTATTGAAGAATGAAAATTTCTTTAAAACACTTGAGGATATACACACATCATTACTCGTACATTTTTCCAATTGTAATTAAATATATCTAATTATGTCTCTATAAATAAATATATTTGTTAATTTATTTTTACACGGTTAAATATATTTTTAATTGCAATAGAAATTAAGCGGTAAAGAGTTAACTTTGCAACCTCTCGACTTAATTCGATACCGCGTTGTGCGAGTATACGTTCTATTGTTAAATCTATAGAATAAAAATAATTGTGTATTATTGATAATTATACTAAGGAAAAACAGTTTCATCGTTACATCATGACAAGAAACATCGACTGTCTCCTTAAAATTTACCTTAATTTTTTTTTTACATGGCTCTTCTTAACAATTAACTAAAGTTAAAGGTACGCCTATCATATCTAGCAATTGCCAGTTTCGATATGTGTAACTCAATCAATTTATTTACAATTCTTATGACATTTCAAAGTTGTATCTTTTATCTTACGGAAATGCAAGAATCCTCATATGCTGCAACTACATATTTCACGATCAAATTTGCAAAATCGAATCAGTTTAGTGTTTTTGTTTAAATAAATTTTTCGATTACTCGTCTATAATCGACGGATGCAATTTTTAAAATACCAAGAATTTTTCTCATCCTCAAATTTAAGAATCTATTAATACAAGTTGGTGTAATTTTTATTTAAGAATGTAAAAGACACGAAAATAATAATTATGAAAGATTTTTTTGCACTATTTTGAATTATTTATATGTATCCGTATATTTTTGAAAGCTATTTTTAAATTATCTTGTCTGTATAACGTAATTAAAAATTCTTTGTTCTTATAAAGAGCAAGCGAATTAAATAGTTGCTGATGGAACGCAAGAGTACATGTATGTTAAAAAATTTTCAAACTCAGTTCCTTAAAAGTTTATTTTTTTGTGGCGAGCATATTAATTATGAAATTATCTCCCTTTTTTAATGTAATGTCAAAATGTATAAAGCATCAAATAATTTTTCATTTTGATGTTAAGATGACACGTAAAGCACTCATCGATATAAAATCGATCTATCTCTCGAATTATTCAAGCTTCCTCGATCTGTTTTCCTTCTGAACGAAATATAAAGAACAAACGTATAAAATAACGTAAACAAAATAAATGTTAGGTTAAAAATATTTTAGCACATTAAAAATAATTATATATGCAATTGTGAGACCCTGCTTACAAACTTATTTTTTATCTCGCGTTAAACATCAAGCGATAAATTTGCTGAAAATCTTAAAAGATAAACAGAGAGATTTTTCACCGGTAATTCATAAAGTCTCAATCCCAAGCAGCCAACGAGCGTAAAATCCTGGAATTCGAGGACCGTATAAAAAAAGAATCTCTTATATTCTCAGGATCTCTGGTATCTATACGCTATCTACGCAGAATCGAAAGATCGTACGGCGGAATCGTTATATCGTCGCAGCGTAGAATCTATCGATCCACTGGCGATTCATCTCCTTCCAGGTAAAATCCAGATGCCAGAGATTCGGAGAGCGCACTCGGCGAATTCCGCAATCACTTCATCCTATCATCCATTTCCATATTATCCCGTTTATCCCGTCCGTTTCCGACGGAGAGACCAGAGCTCAAAACGTTTCCTTCAGTCTCATCACTAAACAAACGAGCTCATCAATAAAACAACGCGATGATCCCCGCCTCCCCTGTCAAACGATCCGCCGCCGTTTAGCCGTCGTCGCACACACCACCACCATCACTACCACCCTCTGAGCTTAGTTTTGCGATTATAAATTATTCATGCAACGTGCGCGACGTACAACGAGGGCACCCTACCCGTGATGATAGTAGATCTTGTCCTTGCAGTTGCACGTGGCGCCGCAGAACTTCCGGCGTTCCCGGCCCTCCTTCGTGTCCGTCTCGCACACCCACGAGTCGAACGTCCTGACCAGCTCGGCGCAGTTCGACCACAGGTCGACGTGGTTGCAGGCGTTCGTGCAGAGCTTGCCCTCCGTGCAGTGGTCCTTACACATGCTGCACGGTTTACCAGCCACGTAGGGTAGGCCCAGACGACCCCTATAGTTCCCGCTGCGGAGCAAAGGTACGCACATTTTATTAGACAGTGTTTGGCTTTAAGGAAAGGAAATGCCGAAACTCAAAAACGAACGGGATAAGGAATCAAAATTTTATCTTAAAAAAAAAAAAAAACGTTAATTTTTTGGAACCATTTTGAATTGTATAAAATAATTTTAAAACACATGTCTAAATAAAATTGCGAAACTTTTCAATTATGTTGTAAATTAACTCTATTCAAATCGTGAATTACATCAATTGAAAATATAAAAATTTCGTTGCACGACAAGATATAAAATAAACATCATTAGTCTTTCGTTCGCTTTGATATACAAATATATGCGTAAATATAGACGTGCAAACATAGGGCGTGAAAAAATATTTTTTGTTTTTCTTTCCCCCCTTTTTTTACGCTAGGTTAAAGTAGACCGCGTATTTTTATAAAAAATTGTTCTCGTGTTACTCTCAGTTTCTTATTTAGTCAATTTTATGATAAGCATTTTTATGGTAGCGCTTATAATATAAAATGTTTTACAACAATTTCATTCAATTTATAAACATACTAGTCGGAAACGCATGTACGTATGTACGTGTGTTTGTGTGTGTGTAAACCACTCTGTATATATTATCATAAATATACTTTGCTTGAATTACACAGCAGACAAGGAAGAGTAAAAAAAATCACATCAAAAGCTGCACTGCTTGGCCGATCTATCTAAAAAAGTCGGTACTTTTTATTAAACCAAGACTCATCAAATTGAATAAGTAAATCCTCTTTTAATGAAAAAAAAAAAAAGAAAGAAATTTTCTTATGCGCGCGCGTTTTTGGCGAAGATTAAAACTTTAATAAAGATTAAAATCGCGTGAAAATTACACACAGAAAGTTTGGGCCAAGTTTGTTTTAGTAAAATAAGTTTACCAGATTAAATTTCTCAATTCGAAGCAACAAGTATCCTCGATAATCATATGCCTCACGATAAAATACTTTATTAAAAAGTAATTATCATGGAGCAAGTATTTATTCCATAATTTTGCATGCTTAATCAAAAAAATACTTGTTTTATTTTTATCCTAATATTTTTCATCTTATTAGATTTAATTCATCGTAAAAAAAAATATATATATGTATGTCTCATTTTCCGATCGTTATTCGGAATTTATCGACATTTCCCGACATTGAAATCGTCGCCGTCGTTCTTTTCGGGATAGCATTTTCGGTAGTCGAGACTTAAAATGAATACCTGATTTCTCCGAGGCACATAGCGTAAATAGTTTAGGCGGTATCCATTAGCCGCGCGCATTAACGAAAAGCCTTGGAAAGTACGTCGAGCAATTTACAAATGGGCCACCGAATTTACATTCAAAGTATTTTTCGGGACGAGAGCGTCTTAAACGATCGCGCGCCCGCACGAGCGCGAATTTTCCATTTCTAGAGGCTGCGTTAATCCAGCGGGGAGGAAGGAGGATGCTGTATATATCCACGAAATTAATTACGAGATAGAAGCGGGTGCGCGGAAGAGAGAGAGAAACGAGATAAAAGGAAGGATAAAGTGGCTGACCGCATCACGTGACACGGTTTATTTATTCAGAACCCGGACTACCGATGTGCGGCTTCGCCGACTCCGCTTTTTCCCGCGAAATAGGTCAG
Source organism: Anoplolepis gracilipes (assembly GCF_047496725.1). Taxonomy (NCBI): domain Eukaryota; kingdom Metazoa; phylum Arthropoda; class Insecta; order Hymenoptera; family Formicidae; genus Anoplolepis; species Anoplolepis gracilipes. The sequence goes on along the minus strand of NC_132971.1, from coordinate 10,702,472 downwards.
ACGTCAAATACACGTGGTGCGAGAATATACAGTGTTTAACAACAAGTAGAGATCGACGTCTAAAATGAGATAAAATGATCTTAAAAGCCTCTTGGTCGTCCAATTCCGTTTTACTTGAAACGCTTGAAATTTGACGATTGTGACACAGTTCTAAAATTCCGTCTCGTAATAATCTTGATAGCGTTGCTCCTCATAAAATTTCAACAGGGAAACAGTATCCCTTTTCCAAAGAGCCAGAGTGTCGCGAGAGACTGGCGTAATAAGTTTCCGTAATCTTTCTCAAATCCTGGCATTTTCAATATTTCATTAATCAAGCCTCGATTTATATAGTTTCTCGAAAATCCAAGTTAACGGTTCATTTTTATTTCCGGAGTTCATGAATTTCCAGAAAGCTCTGTACGACAATGAATTGGAAATTATCGATGCCATGATATTTTTGTTAATCAAAATAAATTGCAATTTTCTTTTTATAAAAAAAAAAAAAAAAAAAAAAACGTGTAATACGTCAACTTTCCGTGCCACGTGTCTGACATATGTATCTCGTGTATTTATTTTACACAAAGGGTAATTATTGTTTTTCGAGATACGTATTTAAAACTAACGCGACGACCGTTCTATGCGTTCGTATCTTGTTAATATCTCCGTCTTGTAACGAGAATATATGAAGTCTCCGGTGAATTCATCGCGCGGATCGCATTAGAACGGATCTCGCGGAAAATTTATCGAATCCGCGTATTTTGTGGAAGATCGATATATGAGAAGGATATATAGCGTCGCGCGATTTGCAGAAATCCTTAGTTCAGAACTAGGTCGCCGGCATTTTTATACGGACTACTGCAGGAGCGATAAATTGCGAGTTTCTCCCCTCTTCTTCCCCCTGGCTTCCCAAAAGATCGAAGCGAATTCTAATTGCGGGAGTCGCTCGCGCATGAAATGTCACTGGGAAAATCGTTTATTTATTGTCACTCGCTTGAACGACTTACTCGAGAGTGAAACAACATAATTGATATAATTCTCGGCCGTCTTAGCAAATCAATATTTACACAAATTTAAAACGATCGTTATTTTTACGATACACAAAGTATTTTACTTGCTAAATAATAATTTTTCCACAGAGAAACATTATGTAAAAAGACATTCTGCGAAACATATAAACGATTCCGATTTTTTAGTTTTTGTTAAATAATCTTACATTTCTACATTTATTGAAAGAGATGCAACATAATTTAAGGGGTTACACCTAGTCATAACGGAGGAAAAATGGTGTTTTTAATGATTTTTTTTTTCCTTAAGCAATGCATTTTTTGTTGCAATTTATTTTTTATTTTATAATACAATATTTGGACTTGATTTTAGTGTATTTACATTTTAAAAAATTTCAAAATATTTTGAATTATGACTGCTCTCCCGATGGGTCTCTTTTTTTTTGGTGTTTTGCGGTGACCACTGTAGTTTGGAACTGGCTCATTTAAAATGAAATTTTTTTGCGGTTATTAATTGAAAAATGTACATTTTGTAGAGACTGGACAAAGGGTTTTATAAAAAATTATTTTTTTTCAAAATAGCGGCTGTCTGAAGAAAAAGTTCGATTTTCATCTTGAAAAAAGGATTGTTTTTTGTTGATAAAAAAGGAAAAAAGCAATATAAAAAAAATCCTTCGTCCAGACTCTGCATAAATGTATAAGAAGTAAATTCACAAAATTTAAAGAGAATCGATTCAGTAGTTTTTGCGTAATTGTGGTCACCGATTTGAAAAATGCACTTTTGTGAAAAACACGTTTAAAGTTTTGTGTTGTAATTACAGTAAGATACTTATTATCTTTTTAAACTTACATAGAATCATCTATTCCAGCACCAGATCAACATACAATTTTAAACACATATTTTCGAGACATTGTACTTTATGAAAATGAAAAAAAAAAAATTGCGATTTTTCGCATTTTATGACTAGGTGTAACCCCTTAAGATTATTGATGATATGATTTACAGGTTACAGTTATTTTCCGATGCGATAAACAGTTTTTTCTCTTTATCTAAATCTTTTTTTCAATCTTGTACTTTTCGTACTCGTTTTTTTATATTATTTATTCAAAGATAAGAAGTCTTTGCTAAAAAATTTTAGGAGCAAAATTCTTATTCGCTTATCGTATGCCATATATGTATATGTTTTGCATCGAACACACTGTATATATATTTCATCCGGTAGTCTCGCATACACGAAAACCATAAGTACGTTGAGAAAGTGTGTCATGCCGATGACAAAGAGAGCCGTCTAAGTGCCACAATAGGCATGACAAAGACGAACGAGCTATAACTCGCGCCGACGTTGTATTCCGCACCGGTGTGTCGCAGCATTTTCCTTGTTTTCCCTTGCTTATATCCGTTCCTCCTCTGTGTTTTCCCCCGCGAATGAGTTGTACATATGTCTCTCACATATATACAGTATATAAATATAGGATTTACATATTTCAATGCGTCTAGGGAAAGCTTACGTGCCAGTCTTGCGCGCACGAGTTTGCGAACATATATGTTTGTTATTTTTGCTTTCATGGAAAAAAGACTAAGCTGTATAATCAAGTCCGCGTATATGAGGTGTCTAAGGAAGGAATGCAATATTCGACGATCTTCTCTAGAAAATGTTTTCGAGTTATCGAACGCGCTGAAATACTGCCACTGTATTTTTCTTTTAAATGATAATATTATTTGCTATTCCGAAAGAGAGTCCGTATTTTCTTTCAAACAAGATTCTTCCTACCTACTCTCATCTTATGCGTAGTATTTATAGTAAACTCGATAAAGAAACCAACGAAAATTTCCGAAATTTAAATGACAAACCTAGTCTTTTATAAATATACAGGGTGCCCGATTTTAAGTGTGTACTCCAAATAACTTTCTTGTTTTTTTATTTCAGAGAAAAATGTTTCAAATAAAAGTTGTTTGGTTCGAAGAGCACCATAAAATGGTCCGATTTTTTTTAAAGAAATAATTATTATTATGTGCTAAAAAAAAAGTATTAAAGTAAGGTAATCGAAAAATTAATATTTTACGAGATATTTCGTATTTGATGTCAAAATATTGAAACTTTCAAGCCTCATAACTCGAAAAGTACTTAATCGAAAGAAGTTTTATTATAGTGTTTTGGAAAGCTCTCGAGATAAGCTACAAGAATATGTAATAAAAAATAGCAAGTTCCATTTATAAAATTAAAGGTGACCTTCACGTGACTTTCAAATGACTATCCAAGGTCAAACCAATGGTACCATTTTATGGCCCCCTCGAAACCATACAACTTTTGTATGAAACATTTTTCTCTAAAATCAAAAAGAAGAAAGTTATTTGGGGTGCACACTTAAAATGGGACACCCTGTACATCGCTCAATTTTGTTATTATTGAAATTCTTTTAATAATAATAATAAAAAAAAACCTTTTCCATTTTTTTCTTCAATACAATTTCTTCCGATACAATTTTTTCTGTTGTATGTAAAAATTAACCCTCTTTAAGAGACACGAGGAAAATTTGCAATATTTTCATCTATATGTATATGATGCAAAATAATTACTTGAACGCTAACCGCTATCAGGTTCGCGATCAAAGTCCTTGTTTAAATGTGGTCGTCGTTGCTAATTAACGTTGCGCAAAGAGCGGATTGTTCGCGTACTTTGATCAAGCTTCTTCCTTTTCATCTTTCGCCGATCCTTCTCCCTTGTTTATTCCCTTTTGTGTCGGTAGTTCGACAATCAGGTATGCTTTGACCCTCTCCCTTTCAACGAGCGAATGTCGATCTAACATAAGTAAGACCCGCTTTGACGACGGCTCGCGCGTGCTACTTTCGCCAAGTTTACGGTTAACCATTTCAACTCGCGTTTTCCTCTTACAAATTATTGCGTCAATTCCACACTAATGAACTAAGTTCTAGCCGTGGTCCAATTGCGATTGCTGTCGCAACGGCCGTGCATCATAACAGCCACGGCGAACGATATACGTTCCGTCCTGGTGGAAATAATTACGTCGCGTCGACGTTAATCTACGTGTTGCGATTGTAGAAATCCTATTAAAAACGTGAAAACGCTCCGCGTTTTATTTAAAGAACAAGTTAATTATAACGTCCATAAATAAGAATCTCCGATATCGTAAAGATTTACAGACGCAGATGCGGCAGATATAAAATGAATTGAGCTTCTCGAAACAGTGAAAGAAGATAATAATATACAGATTGTCCTATCATTAATTGCATATTTTTCAGTCAATTTTGAATTGATATTTTCTTTACGAAAATATAGAAATTATCGTTACATAATTAAGCCTTGAATTCAAATTTTGTTCAAGCAAGTTCACTTAAAATCAAGAATTAGAGAATATATTTTATTATTTATTTGTATCTCTGAAGCTTAATTTATACAAAAGTTTTTATTTTATTACCATATTTTTATTTTCTTTACGAAAATATAGAAATTATCGTTACATAATTAAGCCTTGAATTCAAATTTTGTTCAAGCAAGTTCACTTAAAATCAAGAATTAGAGAATATATTTATTTGTATCTCTGAAGCTTAATTTATATATATAAAAGTCTTTATTTTATTACCATATTTTTATTTTCTTTACGAAAATATAGAAATTATCGTTACATAATTAAGCTTTGAATTTAAATTTTGTTCAAGCAAGTTTATTTAAAATCAAGGGAAGAATTAGAAAATATATTTTATTATTTATTTTTGTATGTCTGACGCTTAATTTATGTAAAAGCCTTTATTTTATTATCATATTTTTATTTTCTTTACGAAAATATAGAAATTATCGTTACATAATTAAGCTTTGAATTCAAATTTTGTTCAAGCAAGTTTATTTAAAATCAAGGGAAGAATTAGAAAATATATTTTATTATTTATTTGTATGTCTGAAGCTTAATTTATGTAAAAGCCTTTATTTTATTATCATATTTTTATTTTACCATTATATTTTACTACACTATTCTTTTATTATTATACATTATTTATGAATTATTAATTAGTTAAAAATTATTGGTGTAAATATTTTCGTAAAGAAAAAATTAACCAAAGAATATGTAAGTCTACAAATGGACTGCATACATGCGGAAATATTTCCTGTTTAGTTACATTATTCGAGAAATGCATGTAGAACGACTCGAAATCGGTATTTTCTTTACGAAAATATAGAAATTATCGTTACATAATTAAGCTTTAAATTCAAATTTTGTTTAAGCAAGTTTACTTAAAATCAAGGGAAGGATTAAAGAATATATTTTATTATTTATTTGTATGTCTGAAGCTTAATTTATGTAAAAGCTTTTATTTTATTATCATATTTTTATTTTACCATTATATTTTACTACACTATTCTTTTATTATTATACATTATTTATGAATTATTAATTAGTTAAAAATTATTGGTGTAAATATTTTCGTAAAGAAAAAATTAACCAAAGAATATGTAAGTCTACAAATGGACTGCATACATGCGGAAATATTTCCTGTTTAGTTACATTATTCGAGAAATGCATGTAGAATGGCTCGAAATATTTTCTTATTAAACACCCAAGTCGATTAACAGAGTTCGCTGTTGAATTCATCGCTATATGTAAACATTAGCGATTCTTCAATCAGAGACTCGACAATTATACGTACCTCGGAGCATAATTGCAGACATACATGTAGAAGTCCTTGCCGAGCGGACCCTTGCTGCCGGTGCACTCCTTCACCCCACATCCAACCAGATGTGTCGTCGCCCACACCATCTGCGTGTAATGGCCGATCTCGAGGATCTCGTTCGTCGTATTCGGCCCGTACTTGAAGTCCTTGTACTCCATGTACCACATTCTGATGGGGAAGTTCCTGGCAACATTCCGACGAGAGGAGGCGTGATTCGGCGTGATGAGCGATCCGGATTTGCGGCCGGCTGTTACCCGCGCGCGATGTAAAGCGTGCGGCGGTTGTGATGTTTGTAAAGCTCTTGTCTACACGAGCTACGGATTCTGCGCTAACAGCCCATCACTGTGGACTGTTGGCGCGCGCATAATCTAATTCCTCAAGACCGAGGGAGGAATTAATTATTATCAGCGATCATTCTCATTCCAAAGACTTGTCAACGAGTTAAGATGCAGTCGTCTTTTCAAACGATCTTAATAAAATTTATAAAACTGCCAAATTTGCAATTTCTTATCGTACCTCTAATGGTAAGATTAATAACCATCCTGGATAATATCTTTACGAGAAATCAGCTTTAAATATTAAATTTTATATTATTTTACTCCAATGACATATTATAAAATAAATAAAAATTAGATATAAAAGTACAAAATAAAATTCCTTGCTAAATAATTTAAGTAACTGCGTGTGCATCTTAAAAATAATCCCAATCTTTATTCTGAATATATCTTAAAAAAAAATCTTTCGTTCCAACAAAAAAATGCAAATAACAAGATGGTATAAGAAAAATAATTATCATCCTCTTATATATAAAAAGTTAATTTATAGTTTCGTTTTAATTTAAGTTTAACATATTAATAGTCTGTCGAAGCAATATAATTTAATTTAATGAAGTCGGCGTGGTTAGTTAATTAATGGTAAATGGACCGCTGCATATTTTCACGGAAGAAAGTCTAGCGTGCGCGTACGCTCGGAGTACACCTGAGCAAATATACCGCTGCAAAGCGAACTCGCTAACTAGAAGTAAACAAGATTTAATAACATCTCACCAGAGTGTACGACCGGTGCTGATGAAAATGTTTTGCCCGCTCTGACCGTAGCCGTCTAGGTACAGGCCGGTCGCGTTGTCGTGCACTAAACCGAGGCAACGATCGGCCCATCTCTGCGCCGCCTTCGCTAAGCCAGAATGCCATTTCTGAAACGAACAAAGATAGATGCATGCATTATCGGACATACCTTACTAAACGATGTTACACGGTACAACGGAAATGTACAAGTACTATCGAGCCAAAATGGAAAAATGCTTCTCTTTATACGTTTTAATACATCAGCAACTTTCAAATCATAAATTATTGAAAATTTATTGTTTTTCGCGTAAATAAATCCAACGTAAACAAAAGTGTTTTTTTTTTTTTTTTTTTCAGCAAGTATGTACATTTTAACTCTATTATAGTATTTTTATAATACAATTATTACATAAATAATGATTCAATATAAAAATGAAATATTTCTTTATTAAATATTTTAATCTTTTTTTAAAAAAAGTTGAAGAATTTTTTTGATAATATTGTAATAATATTAAAGATGCAACTCTAAAAAAAGTTATTAATGTGTAAAAATAATAATTATTAATTATCATTCTCCCTCATACATAATTTTAATTCATAATTCGATTCTAAATTCTAATAAGTTTAATACATTAATATATATTATTTTTATTGGCATATACTAATATATATACTAATAAATATATTTACTTAAATTTTATATACCTATAATAAAAGTTACAATTTGAAAATTAGTCATAAATGATTTAAGTTGAATCTTAAAAAATTGGTAAAAGGATGTATATTTTTTATTAATTGTAAGAAAGTTAATGATTTTAAACTTTGATCAAGGAATTTATAATTAAAAGCAGACTGACGTTTCGTAAGAATTCCCGTCTGTATGTTAAAAAAATATTACAGGAAAAACTTTAAATCTAATTAAATATGTGTAATACGAGCTACAAGCCGTGTTTACGAGTACTAGAAGTTTTCTTGCATTTGCTGTAAACTAAAACTACTTTGCGGTAAAAGTTTCTTGACTTTCCTGCGGCTCCTTAATTGCTCGTTATATGCAAATATAGCGTTTTCGAAGCCATAATATTTGTAGAGGCGTTCTCGGAAGTTTCACGCGAGAAAACGCTGCGCTTCCTATCTTTTTGCTATTTTTTTTTTGTTTTTCTTTTATGTTTTCTTCTACACAAGTTTGATACTGGTAACTGCGTTTATCTCTGCTTAATGAATCGCGTGTATAGTCGCAATAACTGCGACGACATTACTGGACATAAAAAAGACGATCCAAAGTTATTCTGCATTCTACGAGCCTACATTAAGCTTAAGAAACTCGGGAGCTACCCGAGCAAGCGTCTTTAATCAGAGGCGGTCTTTGATTTATGCATCTTGAGGCGACTGCTTCCTTGCTTGTACAAAGTTGATTCTGAATTCTAATCAGTAAGTATGGATGCACAATATATTCTATGAGGCACAATATACTTTAAAATTGCATTTTTAATAATAAAGTGCTCGAAAAAAATTATTCAGAAATTAGTCATTCGTAAAAATTAAAAAATCATCAGGCTAAATATAGACGATAATATATTTTGAATTATTCTGCATTATGAGTTTTTATACTTAGACAAATCAAAATCACAAATTAATTACTTGTGATTTCTTCCCAAAACTTACGATATTGCGATATTATTTATGTAATAATTAGTTAATTTATATAATAATAATAATTTATTGGCAAATAGCAAGAAAACGAGATAAAGAGAATGATGTTACTGGCTTCGATTTTAAACGATCTACCATTTGTCGATGGAAAGAAATTCCCAATAATACCCAGTCATCCTCTCCTCCGAGAAACAATACATCGCACCTCGGATTTCACCAGAGAAACTCCGGATAACAGTCGCATCTCTACGGCATCTAACTCCTGCCGAAAGTAGCTTTTACCGGCGACGTCGCCGGTAGTTTTTGCGGAAAAAGAATTTAAGTGGGAAGTCGTGTAACTTATAACCAAGCTGAAGATTGGACGGCCCGAAGAAAACGACGAGAGTAAACGACAGAGAGGAGATACCCGGGGATAGTTTGACCACGTAAACATCTGTCCGCAAATACGCACACCGAATCTTCCGGAAGGAAATTTCAGCTAAGAGTGAAAACTCGAGAACAAAATTGGTGATCATAAAATAATTTAACACCTTAAGGGGTTACATCTAGTCATAAAATTCGAAAAATCGCATTTTCTTTTTTCATTTTCATAAAGTACAATGTCTCGAAAATATGTGTTTAAAATTGTATGTTGATCTGGTGCTGGAATAGATGATTCTATGTAAGTATCTTACTGTAATTACAACACAAAACTTTAAACGCGTTTTTCACAAAAGTGCATTTTTCAAATCGGTGACCACGATTACGCAAAAACTACTGAATCGATTTTCTTCAAATTTTATGAACTTATTTCTTATATACTTATGCAGAGACTGGACGAAGGATTTTTTTTATATTGCTTTTTTCCTTTTTTATCAACAAAAAACAATCCTTTTTTTAAGATGAAAATCGAACTTTTTCTTCAGACAGCCGCCATTTTGAAAAAAAAATCTTTTATAAAACCCTTCGTCCAGTCTGTAGAATGTATATTTTTCAATTAATAACCGCAAAAAAATTTCATTTCAAATGAGTCAATTCCAAACTACAGTGGTCACCGCAAAGCACCAAAAAAAAGAGACCCGTCGGGAGAGCGGCTATAATTCAAAATATTTTGAAATTTTTTAAAATGTAAATACACTAAAATCAAGTCCAAATATTGTATTATAAAATAAAAAATAAATTGCAAAAAGAAATTCATTGCTTAAGGGAAAAAAAACTCATTAAAAGCACCATTTTTCCTCCGTTATGACTAGGTGTAACCCCTTAAGACTTGTGCGATAACAGTATCATTATTACTATATATAGAATAAAATTAAAAAATCCGAAAAGAGTGAGAATAGCAACTGTGTCACTTTATTTTTTATACCCGTTTTTCTTCACGCCGTATTTACATATGTATTCTATAACCGTTCTATATCCTCCTTTTTAAAGACAATCAGATTTTAATTCATGTCTCTATAAATTTATTACATTAAATTACCAACTCTGCGGTGGATGTCGCGTTTCCGCTTCTAACATCCCTTGCACTATATCCGGAGGAGAAACAACGGAAAGCGAGTGATATATAGTGTACACATGTGCGTATATGTTTATATATAGATCGGATAATAACGTCGATACAGGCCGGAAATTGAAATCTTGCGCCGTCCTTGACGGCAAACCTCGAAAATTTAGTTTTCCGATCAAGTAAACCGCTATGTAAAGTAAATTCTGATAAAGTCAGCCATTTTGTGTGCACAGCTTTTAACATTTTAACGTCAAGCGTTTATTAAGCAATTTAAATATCTGACAATAAAATTGTAATTATATTTAAATTATTTTTTATAAATTTATAGTGTGCGTATATGTGTGTAATGTAAAACTCTTACAGAATATAATTTCCTATTTATATATTTATTTATGTCCTTTTACACACACACAATTAATATTGCATTATAAATGCATGCTTTATTGCAATTATTTACGATCGAAACACTTTACAGATAAATAATATCTTATTAATTACCTATTATTTCTAAAACATGAATATTTTATTGTAATATTGTGCTTTATTATCCAAACAAAAGAGGAAGAGAGAGAGAGAGAGAGAGAGAGAGAGAGAGAAAGAGAAAAGAGACATGTAATAAACAACATATTATAAACAATAATTGCTGCAAAGGATTTACCATTCAGCAGTTTTGTTAATCTTCTAGAAAATGCGGAAAATATATATCACGAAATGAACGGATAACGAGCGCTTTCGTCGCTTAGTTTTAATCAGTCCAATTAACGGCGAGCATTATCTACCGTAAAGTTGCCGAAAATTCCGAATTAAATGCACATTGTGCCACAGACGAAAATTGAATTACGTCGCTGTGTGTCTATTCTCTATTTTTATAAGAGCTTGCGTTTCCGGTCGTACCTGCTCATTTGCACGACCGATAATCATTTCGAATGTTATTTGTGTAAATTTCACAAAGAGATAAGCCGTCGTTCCTAATTAAGCAAATTTAAACCTCTGAATTTTCCAAATTATACGATTTAAGTTTGTTCCACGATTGTGCGACAAAACTTCTCAAGGTAATTGCCAGCATTTTTTTGTTTTGTTTTACAATTAAATAGTAAAAGAAAAAAGGCAGTACTGCTATATATATTTTATAGAAAAAAATGATGCCTTAAAATAATAGTAAAAGTACATAGAACAATAGACTGCACGCTCCTAACATTTAATAATAATTTATAATATAATTTATTTTTATTCTCCCCCACAAATATAAATATTTGATGATATTTTAATCTACATTATATATATTTCAAACTTATTTATTGTGTAACATTTTTTTAAATTATAGTAAAACTAAAGAGTTTAAAATTATGTCATCACATAAAATTAACCAGACTCAAACAGAAAAATCTGTCAGTATCGATATTGAAGTCAACGTAGCCGAAAGGCTATTCTCATTTTCACAAAAAGAGAGAGATACAGAAGCTAGAGAGTTTGGAAGAATTCCATTTTGAAAAGTGACAACGTATTGTCGAAGGCATGCCGAAAGATGGGAAAATCGATGGAAACTGGAGCGAGATTCCGCTAGTTCGTATCATTCTCGAATCCTGCGCGAAAGAATTTTAAAAAGATCCGAGAGAGCTGATTCTCCCAAGAATGCACAAAATCCTCAAAATTTCAAATTTAAAAATAACTCAATTATAATAAAAAATTTTAAAAATATATATATATATATGTATATAATATGAATTTGAAACAAATATATTTAATTTATTTTGTGTAATCATTTAAAAAATAATAAATAAAAGTAGATAATTTATTTGTCTATCTCCAAAAAAATCTATTTTTCTATTTTTATATTTAGATTCATATTTATATTTATATTGCACAAAATCTTCAAGTCTCCCCATATTTCATCGTCCATAAACGGAAACAAGTCGCCGGCATGAGCAAACGCAACAATGACAGATATGTCGAAGCTTTGCTCTTTCTCGTATCGACAAACTGCACGGGAGCTAGTTTGCGAAATATCGCGACCCCCGTCGAAATGAAATTTATAGAAAAGCGGTTATCGGCGAAGGTCCCGATCAAGCGCCGTAAACGTCCACTTTCGAAACCGTTTCTGCTTTGAAGTTCAAATCGCGCCGATCAACGGAAATAGGATACATCGATTTCGTGTTTCGCAAATAACACTTGTAACGTACAACCCACTCGCATTCTCGTCCGATTTTATCTTTGCAGACCGTTTATCGCTCAATCCCGCGGCAGTAATGCGATTTAACGAGTTACATCTTCGTGAACCTATTTATGATAAATAGCTTTCTTCGCATACTCTACGTAAATATAAATTATATGTGAAAAAAAAAATAGACTTTGTGAGATATTTTTTTTAATCTGCGTAATTTGCAGACTTTGCGAATGAATTATTAAATACTATGAAAGCAAATTTACATAAACACAATAGAGTAAACTAGGATATGATGGCCATAGGCTGTACAATTTTTTCAATAATCGCTACATAGTGCGGTCTTTTAGTCATTATAAAAAAGAAAATTGATATTTACAGTTGTTTATGTGCATACATTGCTCGAAATGACGATATTGTGAATTTTATATCATATTTTTACTTTTGACTACCTGCAAAGTTTTTCATGTGTCCACTAAAAACTGTTATAACGTCGAATAAATTACAGTTGAGTTATCGTAATCGACGTTAGACATATTATAAAGATATGTAAATTGTTACATGACCTATAATTTTTATTTTCGTTTTCACTATTTTTTTATAAATATTATGGCCATCTTTTCCTTAAAAGTTGGCTAAGATGGTCAATGCTTATGTTGTACTATTTTGATAATATAAAGATTCTATTAAATATTTTTCTTTTAATTTCGATAATATTACGTAATTTAAGCTTCAGTGAAGGTAACATGTCAAACACTATTAAAAAGAAAATTGATATTTACAGTTGTTTATGTGCATACATTGTTCGAAATGACGATATTGTGAATTTTATATCATATTTTAAATAACAAAAATAAAAGTATGTTTTTTGCATTTTAAAAACCTTGGCCATCTTACCCGACTTTATCCTATAGGGTAAACTAGGATATGATGACCATGCGAAAAAGATGGCTATAGGCTGTAATTTTTTCAATAATCGCTACAGAATGCGCTTTTTTAGTCATTATAAAAAAAGAAAATCGATATTTACAGTAGTTATGTGCATACATTATTCGAAATGACGATATTGTGAATTTTATATCATATTTTTACTTTTGTTTTTAATTTTATATCATATTTTGATTACGTGTAAAGTTTTTCATTTGTCCACTAAAAACTGTTGTAACGTCGAATAAATTACAGTTAAGCTATCGTAATCGACGTTAGACATATTATAAAGATATGTAATTTGTTATATGACCTATAATTTTTATTTTCGTTTTCATTATTTTTTTTATAAATATTATGGCCATCTTTTCCTTAAAAGTTGGTTAAGATGGCCAATGCTTATGTCGTACTATTTTGATAATATAAAATTTCTAATAAATATTTTCCTTTTAATTTCGATAATATCACGTAATTTAAACTTCAGTGAAGGTAACATGTCAACTATTAAAAAATAACAAAAATAAAAGTATGTTTTTTGCATTTTAAAAACCTATGGCCATCATCCCGAGTTTACCCTACATGGAACGACCAAACGTCAGCGTACAAAATTAAATCTTTTCGACGAAATTTTAGAGGGCTAATTTTTTTCCTAATGAAATGTTGACGGATAATCGTCGTCCAACACCTAGTCTCGAATGCGCTGGAAATTTATTTGTCTGAGTCCCGATCTTTCTTGTTAAAAGAGAATACAAATGGAGTTCTTACCATCACAAGCATGTTGGCGGCAGTTGGCTTGACCTGCATGCGGAAGGAATTGTGTATCTCCACAATCTTCTGTCGCACTTTGCTGTTGCTGGTCATTATTAAATCGACAGAGACATTGTCGCCGTACAGTCGAGGCGCTGAAAACAAAAAGAGAGACGTTCTCTCAATAACCGACATCTGTCGACGATAAAGGCCCGGCTTGGGCTGACAACTCTTCTCTAACACCGCTCATTTACACTTGTAAAGAACAAGAGGGAAAATCTTGACCAAGAGCGCGAGAACGAAACCAAGTGCATCTTGCAATCAAGACAATGAGATACAGGACGGAGAGAAAACATGATGTAACCGACAAGAAGGTAGTTCTGGTGCAAAAATAAATTGAATCCAATTTTTTTATACAAAGCTTTGTTTTCAATAAAATTGATTTAAAGAATTGGAAAATTTGACATACATATTAACACTTTTTCAAGCTTGTTGAACCTCATGTCATACATTAAAAACTTTTATCTTGAAACATTTATCTCTTAAAATATGCATAGAAACATATAAAAATTCTCCATTGAAAATTTACTACTGAAAAAATAAAATTTATGATATATATGTATATTGTATAACTTGTTTAGTAACTTAAATTATTTTAAATTGTTTATTATTATAAATGAGAAAATGTACTTTTATGTATTAATAGTCACCATTAAGGATCATTCAATGGATCATTCAAAATAAATCATCCAAAAAACATTAATTTTGAAACTTTTAATAGTATTTATAAAATATTTATTATTATTTATAAAATTATTTTAATAATATTTTATAAAACCTTGACTAATACTGATACTTTCAAAAGCGTAAAAATTATTGAAAAGTTTCAAAATTAATTTTTGTTGAATACATAGCCTCGTATAAAAAAATTGTATTCCATAATAATAATTTTGCAAAAAATTTTTTCTCAATTATTTTCTTTTAACTTTCTGACCATCCTGTATAACAATAAAGAAAGATAAAAATATAACAGAGGATACAAATGTTTCAAAGTTACAATGAGTTTTTTATTAAATAAAATTTTCCGTTTATTCACATGTGTCGGAAGTTCCCTATCGCTTTGAAAATTATCTGATAACAATAATACCAGGATAACAACATTCCCAACACATTTCCCAGGATACTGCTTCAAACAGTTGTACGATAGCTTTTCAGTTGCCTTTCCGGTGTATGTGTTTTCGTGTACATTAAAAAAAAATAAAAACATACTTTTTTTTCCTCGCCTCTACTATATTTTAGATTATTCAAAGATTTGGCGATTTATCGTAAAACTATCGTTTGCGATTACAATCGAAAACTTCTGTAAAGTACTTCCGACAGCAATGCCTCTCTTTCGGAATCGGCTTACGCGAAGAGAGAAACAAGCAGTCTTCTTCAATCATAATGCGAATTCCATAATAGAAATTGAATTTTCTGACTCGCGATGCATCAAAAATTTTCCGAATCGAGGATAACCACGATAGGATAATGATTAGGAAAACGCGCTTTGATCAAATCTCAATAATTATACGATACATTCTTCATGTATAAAGTACCACGAATATCCCTTTCTCGGTTGTAAAGTTTAAGTATAATAGTCAAATTTAAATATCTCCTATTCAGCGAAAGAGGAGAATAATTCTTTGAAAGAGGCAGGATATCACTAGTTGAAAATAAATGAATGTGAGAAGTTTCTTGCAATAATATTTTTCTGCGATATAATCGCTTATATATGAGACTTTACGTTTATTAAAAAATGTATACTCACTGGGTTTGCTTCTGTGAATTTTCCGTGGCACGGCAGCCGGCAGGGCCAGAGCTACCAAAACGATTATCCAGAGCCACTTCATTATTTTCGCCTGTAAGCTGAAACATGAAATAGACCCTGTTCAGTATTCCGACTTCCTGATGCATTATTAATGATACAAAGAGCTGAGAAACAACACGGTCGAACTTAGAAAATATGTTAAATACATATTTAAAAAGAAAAAAATTTGCGAAAGGTATCTTTTCACGTTAAAAAGAGCGATTAAAATGTTATACAAATAAATTAATCATTGATACAAATAATAGCTACTCTTCATTATCTATTCGTTTATCAAGAAGGAGAGTGAATATTAAATAATTCAAAATAAGTAATATTTAATCATTAAGAGATTTTCAATGTTAAAAATAAAATGTAATAGGGCGCGCTCGGCCTGATTGTTCCGTTGGAAAAAAATCAATCTGAAATTGATCGAGAAAGTCGTCAACAGAGTTTATATATAGTCTTTCATCCACGATATACATATACACGATTGTATCTCGATTGATCTTTTCCACCCAGCTCGTTATTCGTTCCGTACTTTTACGCGCAACGTGCAATGTACCACGCGCGCAGCCCTTGTCGACAGGCTTTCACACCTGCGTGCGCGGCTCATTAATCACCATTCGTCTCGTCAACGGTAAATTTCATTATTTCTCGCCCGTGAAACTGTATGTCCACAGCAGGAGGGAGGGTGCAACGTTATCAAGCTTCCCTCTTCCCCTCGGCCGTTATCAACTCAGGACAACACTGCCGCCGTTATCATCAATAGCCCAACGCGCGCCCTTCGCGGCGGTGAAACGTCAAAGGCAAATGGCACGTACAAAGACGGATTACGGTCGGAGCCGTGTTTATTCGTCCGTGCGCAACAGAGCGAACGAGATCCGTCGATTTTTCCACAAATCGGTTGGCCGGCCGGCCAACAATAAAACGCCCGCAATGATACCCTGTTTCCGCGCGCACCCTGTTCGCGCGAATCGAGATTTAATCGAAAAATTTCGCGGTTGAAAAATTTGATTGCCTTCGCGTTCGAACGTCGATTGTTTGGAATTTCCGGAAACACGTTGTTAAACATTCAATCGAGTGTTGAAGTTGCGTTATTAAACATCACCGGGAAATTTCAGATATACAAGAGAAAACAGCTTTTCACTTCCATCTTCTTTCTCTTTAATTATTTACTTTAGCACTAGTAGTTTAAACATTTATAAACTTTGATACTCGATTCTTGACTTGCTAATAAATGCGAAGAATATAGGGTAAAACTAGGGTATGATGGCCATAGGCTGTAATTTTTACACTGATAATAAAATCAATGATAAAATTAACTATAATTACATGGTAAAAAAATTATAGTCGGGATACTCATTTTTATCGTAAATTCTTTTATAATACTAGTAATATGAATCATGTACGCATAGTACCAAGAACCAATGAAACTTTTTACAATAAATTTTAATAATTTCAATTCTTATTTAGTAAAAAATGAAAAAAAAAATAGTACATATTTAACTATTCGTATATAGTCATCGCAACTTTAATAATGGAAAGTGTTACTATATTATTAATAGTACTTTGCAATCTCATACTTAGTTTAACAATATTTTTAGAGTAATAACAACCATAACTATACAGTTACACGAAATAAATATTATGATTTTACAAACTATATTTTAACGTTACATCAACTAGTTTCTTTTGGTAAAGAGCACTATTTGATATGCTTGGCGTCTCAGGATACTCAGGAACTATAAATTATAGTTAAATTATGGTAATTTCAACTATATTTTTTTATCAGGATACAATAATCGCTACATGGTGCGCTTTTTTAGTCATTATCAAAGATAATCGATATTTACAGCAGTTTATGTGCATATATTGTTCGAAATAACGATATTTTGAATCTTGTATCATATTTTTACTTTTGACTATCTGCAAAATTTTTCATGTGTCCATTGAAAACTGTTATAACGTCGAATAAATGACAGTTGAGCTATCGTAATCGACGTTAGACATATTATAAAAATATGTAAATTGTTATATGACCTATAATTTTTATTTTCATTTCCACTATTTTTTTATAAATATCATGGTCATCTTTTCCTTAAAAGTTGGGTAAGATGGCCAATGCTTATGTCGTACTATTTTGATAATATGAAGATTCTATTAAATATTTTCCTCTTAATTTCGATAATATTACGTAATTTAAGCTTCAGTGAAGATAATATGACAAACACTATTTTAAAATAACAAAAATAAAAGTATGTTTTCTGCATTTTAAAAAACTATGGCCATCTTACCCGAGTTTACCCTATATTTTCATCGTTAGAAATACAATATTCATACACTGTATCTCATGACAACGTGAAATATTCGAACTCCCTGAAATAATAATATCAACATTAATCCCTGATTTTCCGAGCGAATGTAACGCACGGTTTATCGTTAAATTCGCGAAAATCGCTCGGAACGTTGCAGAAAATCTGTATCTAGTCAAGCCGAATTTTTTAAATACGCTTTTCCAGCCTCTTTATACGATAATACCAAAAGTCGCCTTTTACATCTTCGAATTTATCTGCCATAAGGACTTTCAAGTACTCTAGGGTATCAAAGGTATGCAAAAAGATTCAACCAAGTTGAACGACGTCAAAGACGCATTTTGTTTTTTTCAGAGTCCTCTGCGCGTATTCTCCTATATATGTATGCCACTTTTTATTTTCCCTCTTAAAATATTCAACGTTTTCCGAGCGAAAGATATTCCGATTCTTCCTTTCTTCAACTCTTTCGCTTTTCTCAAACGAAGCCCTAGCAAAACAATTTAAGATAGACGATACATATGAATGCCCCCGTTAGTATGTTTTCTCGCCTGGATTAGATTTTGATCGCTCAACCTTAAAATTGGGACAAGAAAGCGTAAATTTGCTAATTCAATTTGACGATTTGAAAACACAAGTATATTAAAATTATAACGAATGTACAATAATAATGCACAACAATAAATTTAATTTTATTATATATATATATAGAGAGAGACACTTTTTTGATTGAATACTAGCGACTTTAATTTTTAACTTCTGTTTAAATTATTTGAAAAAATATCTGCACATCTCTCTAGATTCACTACATACAAAATGTATATCGAGAGATAGAGAGAGAGAGAGAGAGAGAGAGAGAGAGAGAGAGAGAGAGAGACAGACAGACAGACAGACAGAAAAAAGTATGTTTTTTTAACATACTCGTACACAAAATTCAATCAATAAATACTGACTCTCCAATGCATTAATATCTTACTTGCAATCCTCGTAAAGTACTATCGACTAGCGGCTTCTCCGGGGACTCCAGGAAACATTAATGCGAGCTGACCAAACATTCGGAATTTGGCACAGGCTGTTACCGTTCACCACGACATGCTAAGTATATGGCGTGCAGATGCCCGACTTGTAATAACTGTTTCCAATTTCGCCGGACATTGGCTAGTTGTACAATATTTGAGAAACAAAATAACGCGAATGCGAGGCATTTCTCTCAATGTGGGAATCTCGCGAAAACACTTTTCGTAATACAATAGTTTGCGATAATTTTCATGATTGCCTTTTAATTTACGATCACTTAAAATTACATTATATTATTTTATCTCCTATATACTCAAAATTCGGCCAATTTTCAGCTTTTGTATTTGGAACAAAGTTTTAAAAATATTAGGTCGTTTTGCTTTTATTGAACAATACTTTCGCACAAGCTTTGTCTTCTACATGATAATATAAATAAAAAGATTTTATCAAACTATTATATACAAATGCTATATTTTATATACATATATGCATATATTATATATGTGTATTGCGTCACACATATATACACATTATATATCATATATACAAATATAATTTATTGTTTTTTTACACCATAGTTACAAAAGTATCTTAAAAATGTGAATGAAATAATATTAAGCTAAAAAGGTATTGTAAGAAAAAAATGTGTTACACAGCTGTAACAATTAAAATTGTTATTTGCTTTTATTACAAATTTTATAACTTTCATAACATTGTTATGACGCAATCATAACACACACGTCATTATATAAATAAATTAAATTTTATATAATATTGAATTTGTTAAATTTAACTTTATTTAAAAATTTATTTAATTTTACTAATATTTGAGAAATTTAACTCTTTCTATTTAACTCAATACACGTACACATACATATAAGATTCAGTGTCATGTATTATTTCAGAAATTATGTATAACATATAGGGCGCACCTGTCCCTTTTCTAAAGTGACATTTAGCTCGCTCGAAGGTTAAAAGGGCACAGAACCGTCATTTGTATTCTACATTTATTGCACGTTTGATGCAACGTGATGCGTGGGATAGACGTAGTTTAGTCTAATGCAGGGTGCCTTCAATATGGCGTAGCGTTAGTAATGGAAGCTAGTAGTAAAAGTGAGAGAGGTCAGCCATGTCTGACCACAATCGTGGTTTCTACTGAAACCATTCGCTTGAAATTTGCTTTTTGCTCAATTCATATGCTGCGCTATTATTATTATTATTTTTTTTTAAATTTTTTCAGTATTGTTTCTGTCATGGCTTGTGCAAATTTATTATCGAGTTTGACGTACAAAAAGCCATACGAGCGTCATAATATGTATAATGTGGGCGATTTTTATGTATTAAAATATGAAAAATTTAACAAATCAAAATTAATTTTTCTGTTAGTTATTCGAGTATAACTTTCGCAGTAATGGATGAACGATATAATGAAAAGTTGATGAACCGAGAGACGCGGTTTTATTGCCAAACGGATCTCGGTTATCACGAGATTCATTATTACACCACGTGTTAGTCGAGGAATAAAGGTTGCCATCGCGCCTTTCAGTAAGAGTCAAAAGCGGCAGTTCGTCAATAATTCAGAGGAAATTTCCGACCGGGATAAGCCCGACGGGAGGCAACCGCATTTAATTTTCGCGACAAAGTCAGACGAAGTATAGCGACATGATGACGACGCGCGTGCGTTGTCACGGCGTGAAACATGCAGCGTGCAATATCGGCCACGTGTAAATTGCTCATAAATATTTTCACTTAATTCCGCTCGAATCAAGTCCGGATAACAACGCTCACCCTATGGGATTAACTTCCGGTTTATAATTAAAATCGTAATCGCGAAGTAGAACCCCCTCGACCGGGAGATAATTTAATTTTTTTCGAACGAAACGATATGACACTAGGCTTAAGCACGAGCGAATCTATTAACAAATGCGTTTATTAATAAACGTGACAAGCCTCGACAATTTGTATTTCGCAAATAGCAAATATTTTAAAACGTAATACAATTGTAACGCAATCGTGATCGATGATAATATCGCCAATTATTCATATTTATACATTTATTCGTTAACGTAAATATGTAAAATTAATTCACGCGTTTTCGAATGCAAACAATTAAATTAATTAATGTAATTGGAAATTTGAGCATGCAATAGAGGCCTATATACAAATATATTTTATTATAAAATTTTAAAATTAATTTAAAATTAATTTAAAAACGAGAGAGGTTGCTTTTATTTAAACAAAATAAATACAAAAGAAAATTTAATCAAAAAAGAATTGCTTCCACCTTTAATCGAGATTTTATATATACTTGCTGCTCGTCGAATTCTATATAATATCTTTTGCTTATTTTCTTCAAAATATTGTGACCATTTTTCTAAAATAATTATGTATAATTATATATAATGTTAAAAGGGATATATAAGTGTAAGCTTTGTAGAACATTGTTGAAATATGGTTATTATATAGTTATGTCGTTTGCTTCTCTCATCGCGGCGCGAAAGTCGAATTACGAATTAGAAGTTCGAGAACGATGCTCTTTGACTCTGCGTTGCGGTCGGAAACGGGAAACTTTATCGATAGTTTCGCATTCCCCGCCATTAAACGTGGTTCTCGCATTCAACTGAATCCCGAAGTATCTCGCTAATGGGTACACTCGAGCTTTTGTGCGTGAACTACGAACGAATCGTCGTCGCTGCTAACGAACGGAGCCATAAATCGAACGTTATTTGACGTTACAAATACGAATTATATTTTTCGAATAAAAAAAAATATATGAAATTGCACACGTAATAAGACCCGCGATTTTGAGGTAGCAAAGCTGCAAAGGGAGTTCGATTACAAAGTATCGTATAACGTATATTGAAATATTATTCCGACAGTAAATATCAAAATTGCGAAACGATTTCGCGAATATTTTTTTTTGTTCAAATAAAAATGATTTATATCCCAAATGTATTATCTCTGCTTAGGAAATATTGCGTAACATAAAAAAAAGAAGAAAATAAACAATTTGCAAATTGGAAAAATTTTACAAAAATTGTATGATATGAAATTAAAAACATCGCATTGCGTGAAAAAATGTATGTAGGGTAAACTCGGGTAAGATGGTCATAGGTTTTTAAAATGCAAAACATAAAAGGAAAAGATGGCCATAATATTTATAAAAAAAATAATGAAAACGAAAATAAAAATTATAGGTCATATAACAAATTACATATCTTTATAATATGTCTAACGTCGATTACGATACCTCAACTGTCATTTATTCGACGTTACAACAGTTTTTAATGGACAAGTGAAAAACTTTACAGGTAATCAAAATATGATATAAAATTAAAAACAAAAGTAAAAATATGATATAAAATTCACAATATCGTCATTTCGAATAATGTACGCATATAAACTACTGTAAATATCGATTTTCTTTTTTTATAATGACTAAAAAAGCGCATTCTGTAGCGATTATTGAAAAAGTTACAGCCTATAGACATCTTTTCCGCATGGTCATCATACTCTATTTTACCCTATAGGATAAAGTCGGGTAAGATGGCCAAGGTTTTTAAAATGCAAAAAACATACTTTTATTTTTGTTATTTTTTAATAGTGTTTGACATGTTATCTTCACTAAAGCTTAAATTACGTAATATTATCGAAATTAAAAGGAAAATATTTAATAGAATCTTTATATTATCAAAATAGTACGACATAAGCATTGGCCATCTTAGCCAACTTTTAAGGAAAAGATGGCTATAATATTTATAAAAAAATAGTGAAAACAAAAATAAAAATTATAGGTCATGTAACAATTTACATATCTTTATAGTATGTCTAACGTCGATTACGATAACTCAACTGTAATTTATTCGACGTTATAACAGTTTTTAGTGGACACATGAAAAACTTTGCAGGTAGTCAAAAGTAAAAATATGATATAAAATTCACAATATCGTCATTTCGAACAATGTATGCACATAAACTACTGTAAATATCGATTTTCTTTTTTTATAATGACTAAAAAACCGCACTATGTAGCGATTATTAAAAAAATTATACAGCCTATGACCATCATACCCTAGTTTACCCTAATATATTGTAGTTATTTAATGTTTATTAAAATATTTATACGGGGGACACTTTAAGGAGTTACACTACTCTTGCGTGCTGAAAAATAAGGCTAAATATAAAATATTTTTGTATACCTTAAAACACATATAATAAACCCTGAAAAACTCTACTTTGATTGTTTTATTAGTAGTAGAGAAAAAAATTCCTAAAAAAAGCCTCATTTTTCAGCACGCAAGAGTAGTGTAACCCTTAAATATTTATCACAAACAATCATTGTTTTTTTTTTCTTTCTCTTCTATGATAATTTCCATGTAATAACTTACTAAATTCACTTCTATAACAAGTTCACAACTCGATAAATTTCATGTTAGTTTATATATCATGTGAATTAAGGTTACCCTTAGAAAGAGAAATTCGATTTAGAGCTCTTTCAAAGAGTTCTTTATAATCCCCCGCTGATCGCATCCTTTATTGGATATCGTACATAGTATTTTACGTGGCATTATATTCGCGTATTTTCCAACTCGGATTTCCGGCTCTAAACCGGCGAAGTAAATTGCAAATTTCCATTGTGCCGCGGAACACGATGATCAAACAGCCGGGTAGTGGCGCACATTCGACGGGAGTGTGTTGGCTTGAAACGTTTTCTAGAAGTACTCTCTCGTGCATATTCATGGTGGTTGGCTGAGCATTCGATCGATTACCAATAGACACCACGAGGACCAATATGGAAGCTAATTCCGGACGCGGAAATGTTGGCCACGAGATGGCCCGCACAAAGGCGGAGAAGTAAAATATACTACAAACTAATGGTAATAGAAGGCGTAACAAAACAGATTGAATGCAAGTTGATAGTGTGTTGCTTGTAATGCATCAAGAGTAAAGGTATCGCGATCAAGTTTCTAATTTATGTACTTTACTTTAGACGCGATATATTACATCGTCAAACCTTAAAAACTTTGTCTTAATTATGACGCTACAGAGAAAGAGAAAGAGAAAGAGAGAGAGAGTAGAGCGACAGAAAAATAAATAAACTAATTTATGTACTTTACTTTAGACGCGATATATTACATCGTCAAACCTTAAAAACTTTGTCTTAATTATGACGCTACAGAGAAAGAGAGAGAGAGAAAGAGAGTAGAGCGACAGAAAAATAAATAAACAAAAAAAAAATAAATTATCAAATATATCATAAAATATCAGAAAATAATATGAATCGACAAAATAAACCTGCATGGAAAATAAGATAAACATTCTATTTTTTTCAAAGTGTAAATATTATTTTTAAACACAAAATAATCCTCTCTCCTAAGAAAAGTAGCAGGCGAAAATACATTATTTCAGCTTATGCTTTAATAATTCATTTTGCCAGTTGTCGCGATTTTCAACAAAATTACAGATTTATTTTCGAAAATTGGAATAAATAAAATTTAAACAGACGTGGCCGGCAATAAATAATGATTTTTTTCATTTTAACGGATGGATGGATGCATTCGCAACGTTCCATTTCCCTGTTAATGTAATGCGACGTATACTGTACACGTAACATGCGATGATTTTTGCACGAGTGCGACGCAATACAATGCACCAATGCACTCAGGCGCAACGTTTTCCCGTTGCATAAACCGGATACGGGAGCAGATATTTCCCGGTGACCGGCTCATGTATATGCATCGCGACTGGATACCCGTTTGGCTGTCAATATCAATGTCAACCGGCCATTCAAATTGTAACGGCCGGTCTCTCAACATCCAGGAAAAAGCTATGACGCTCAAGGTTGACGATCATTTTTGCATTTCCGTTTCGTGCCGGCAACGCGTAGCGACGAGAACCATTTAGATCTCGATGATCTCGAGTTTGAAAACAATAAATAAATATCATATGTGTTTGTTCAAAGGTTTGCTTTTCATATTTTCAAATAAATATGAAAATTATTTTCAAATAAATAAATATTACACGTGTGTCGGTTAAAAGTTTCTCTTTTATATTTTCCAATATAATTTAATACAATACGTTAAAATCATCAGAGATAATAATCTCCTGAAGATACGCATCTCCACAAAGAAATTATCTAAGAGAAAACAAAATACACCGATTCAGAAGACATTGCGATTTTAGCGCACTTTGCATCGATTGATTTTTTTTTTTTTTTTTATTATTTTCTGCTTTCACCTGGCCTCGAGATAGGAACGCGCCAATAAATTGTACTATATATGCGAACTTCCTAGGCCGGAAAAGAACAGGTGGCGAAAGTCGGCTTTTCCATCTCCGACCATCTCCTGCGTACTTTCCATCGAATTAATGGGTGCTCGCGCTACCGCGGGCGCATTTACTCGATATTTTACTCGTGCCCGAGCGCGATTGGAAAAAGTTTAGCGATGGCGTTTTTCCAATTGACGGACGAGACGGCAAGAAGAAGCTGGCCATCGCCAGTTTCTAGTCGCTCGAATGCTCCGGTAGATTTCCGCAATCCTTTCTGCAGCGCGAAAGGTTCTCGCCGCCTCAACCGAGGGTGAAATCAGAACGATCGCATCGGTGACGACGCAAAAGAAGAACAATCTGCCTCATGATTGTAACCGTTCGCAGTCCTTTATGGTTGCAAGAATTTTCGCGCTTTAGATATTCTCCATGATTTTTCAGGAAAATGTTTTCGGAGAAATACGGAAATATGTTCGGCAACAATGAAATAAGTTTCTCCTTTTTCTGTTTATTTTCTTAAATAAATTGTAAATAAATATTTTAAATAAAGAAAACGTTGAGATATATATAACTTTTGTATCAATATATATTTTGACGAAGCTAACAATGAGAAACGGTTAAATATTTTGAAATATAAATTTAAAAATATCAATGATAAAATTATATTACTCATTCAATGCTCCGACTAATAACGAAATTTCAATATAAGAATTGATTATTAATGAAATATTTAAAGTTGAAAATCTCTCTTTCAAGAAGATACGGAAAAATGATGCTAAACTAACTTTTCGCTGCCGTAAAAATTCGTTTAGATGTAATAAATCTGACACATATTAATTTAGAATAACGGACGCGAACGAACGGGAGAGTTGAAAGCGTGGAAGAAATTTCCGCACCAGCTGACGATACACGGGCGCTTAAATGGTGTTTCGTTGCCCATGCACGCGCAGAAACAGTGTTGAATGGATGCCCCATAAGCCCCATATACAATCTCGAATCCCCCAGGCTCACCGCAGCAACGCGGCAAATGGACCGAAATATCGCCCATCCCTGAACTACGATCAGAAAAGAGACAGAGACAGGCAGAGATAAAGAGGGAGAGAGAAAGAGTCAAGCATGTTCCCGAAATATATATATTTCGCTATATCGAAATTTCGACGAATTATAAAATAATATCGCGTTAAATCAAGAAATTGTCACGCAATTTATCGTCGATTATTTTTTAATATAAAGCACTTTTTTTTTTTTTTTTTTTTTTAACGTCTCCGCGTACGAGATTTCGTCATAGAATGCGATATCCAAGGGTATATTATTACTTTGCCGATTCATGCAATTGATTTTGATCAAATAAATCACATAAAATACGTATTTCAACATATCATTAACGCATAAGCATAAAATTGAAGATATGCATCGATAAATATTAAAATAAATTTGATATAACCAATTGAGTAACCAATGTAGTAACTATGAGATACACACACACATAGCAACGCGTCCTTGTTTATATGTTTGATGGTATGTCAGTGCAACATGTGTATAATAGATATCTTTATTATGATGAGAGTTATTGAGAAGAAGAAAAGGACAACGACCGACAAGTAGAGAGAGAAATTCTTGTTATTTTGTCGACGTTCATATGTTAAACAAAACGTATTATAATTTTGTTCCTCAGTAAAGTCCATCTAAATTCTATCTTGGTAGTCTAGTGATTTCGTCCAATAAAACTAATCTTTTTTTTATGATACTTATATATATATATATATATATAATAAGAGCCAAATCGTTTTGCATATTTAATGACTGAAAAATTCGAAAATAATAATATTGGCTGCGCGATACTATAGAAGTGAATTGCTAGTTGAAATAATTGCGAATATTAATTAATCACATAAGTTGATAATTACTAATTATAATATTAATAAAACATAATTGTATTTAGCATCGCGATCCAACATTTATCGCGATCGTACTTCGAGAGAAATAATACGGCGACATACAAAATATTGATAATGTATTTTATATATATTGTAAATATATATATATATATATATATATATATATACACATACACACACACACAAATATGTATAACATGCTATTATTTACGTTTTAAACTTCCTGCGTGAAAGAATGAATTTCATGAAACATAATAAATTAAAGTAATGAAAAGTCACATGATATGTTGTTAATAATTATTGTTAATTATAAATTTTTAAAAATTTATACGACACTCGTTTATTGTGTATAACGCGCTTTTGTAAACACGTAGTCACCTCGTTATCATTCGAATAGCGAGATTCACGCTATTCAGGAAAGTAACGATGCGAGATGCTGTGTCATAGTATTATCATTCCAAACACAATTATGAGAAGTACAAAGAGATTTGCTAAATGTAATCATTCATCATAATTATTACATTTCGCGATTATCGGTTTGTGCGATTGATTTTCGCGATTAATATGACAGTATTACAGCGATTATGTATCAAAATATATATTTCACACAATATATTGTATATCCATTCGAAATAAATGTTAATGATATCTATATATAAAAGCTATTTTATCGTTTAAATTTCTAACTAACGTTATATATACTTTGAGGTCTATAAACTAAATCTGCTCGAAAAGATAGAAAAAAATTCTCGCTTTTACCCTCCTTTTTATATAATCGTATTTTACTAATAATCCTTAATTGTAATAATTACAACGAGTAATTGTGTTGGCGTCATTCAATATTATCACGAAAAGTATATCAGTGTTAGTGTAGCGTAAGTAAAGCGTCAGTGCGACGTCACTGTCAGCAAGGATATACGTAATGTCGCCGCGAGCGAATTTTGTCACCCAATTTTCGGATGTGAAACGAATCGTAATTGTGTATAATCATCGTTTCCCGCATATTGTTCTTCTATTGTCATATAATACGCGTCATGTCATCAATATCGAGAGTGTCGTGTATCATATTAATCGTATTTTCCAAACTAAATATCATGTGCATGAGTGCAGTAAAGAAGTCATAAAAAATGAACACGAGAGAAAGAGAAGATCTAGGGAAACATCGAGCGATGATGGAACCAATGTGAGGTAAACAAATTGTAATTTATTTAATTTATTATACATATGTGGCGTTTGTAAAAATATTTCCTCGTATCTCTCTGAAAGATAGTGATCCATTTTACATTATATAATTATATGTACGTAAAAATGTATTTAATTTTTTTATTTAAAAGTATTAAAAAAATATATATATATATATATTTATAATAATTTATGTACATACAAATGTTGTATATATATTTTTTCAATTTAATTAAAATTTACATTAAAAATTTTTCTTTTTCTAGGATTTTTATAATAAATAAAATCTTTACATTAAATATTTATTTAAATAATAATAAAGGACAAAACAAAATATTCAATAGAACGTAATAATTATATTGTAATACAATAATTATTTATGACCCGTATTCATAATTTAAATATATTTGTATTTTACATATCAATTTTATTACTGCTTTTGTTATGCATCGTATTGGTGAATTTTTAATAATTTTTTATTTTAATTTTTAAAATGGATTTTTACGGACATTATATTTATATACATATAAGACGTATATATACAGGGTGTCCGGTAATAATCGCCCCACCTCTCTAGGGCAGATAGAGCAGATCAAACTGAACATAAAAAAAAGTCCTCTAGCATTTTGCAATTTTCGCAATAATGATTAAAATATTAATTAATACGTGTAATATTGTTCGCTGAGCGTTTTTAATTAATAGTTTAATAATTATTGCGCAAATCGCAAAATGATAGAGGACTTTTATGTTCAGTTTGACCTGCTCTATCAGCTCTAGAGAGGTGGGGCGGGTAATTATCGGACACCCTGTATAAGAGAAGGAATAACGCTTCAGAAGCGTACTTGTAAAATCACGTTTCTCGCAAACCGCAGCCTCGCGATACACTGTATCACACAATTTGCCATTCAACTTGTTAGGATTCGTGTTTACCAAATAGTTCGTACTTCCGAATCCACGAGAGTGGCTACAGGCTCCCATTTCCTCCGCGATCGGCGGCATCGGCGCTTCATCGCCTTCCTCCATTCTCGTCGATTATAAATTTAACAGAGAAAACGATCGTCAAAGAAAACGAGTGGAAAAAGAAGTCAACAATCCGTCCACGGTAATTGGGTAACTCGAGAAACGTTCGTATGAAGAATGGAGTTTCCGTCAGGATATGCTGATCGTCACGACTTGCTAGATACCGTCTTGGGTACCGTCTAACATAAGATGGGTATCGGGGATTCCGAGATTTTTGCATTTTGCATGTAGATCCAAAAGTTTCTTAGATTCCCGGGTGATTCCGGATTCTCTGACTCTGAAATCTCCAAGTTTGCAATCTAGAATCTTATGTTGACCACATTTTTTCTTTTCTTTTTTTTTTTTTACGTAAGAGACTGGAACGACAAGAAAGGAAACTAGAGCATTTACGCCAGGTTGAAAAAAGAACAAACTTAGAACGCCTGGAGCTATTCTGATCCTTCTTTTCTACTATCAAGATGATACGATTGCTCCATATCGAATTTTTATTATTATATATCTACCCAGTGTATTTTATACAGCGTAAAAAAGTGTTGCATGTTTTTTACATATACATATAAACGTTATTAAAAGAAATTATGATAATAATATAACAATGAAAAATAATATAGCTAATATTAATAGCTAATGTTTAACTTCAAACTTTATACGTTTTAGGCAATAATAAAAATGAATCTTGAATAAAGCAAAAAATATGTTGTATATTTTAATATATTTTGTTTATTATAAACTGAAATAAATGTAAAGTTGAATATAACTGAAATAAAAAAAAATAAGAATTTTAGAAAATTCTCACATTATATTTTGCAAAAAGACTTAATATGTAAAGAGAGTATAATGTAATAACTGTATACAAAGATTGTATAAAATGTGAAAATAAATATCACATATTATATATTGCATATATTTTTTTATCACATGTCATTTAAATAATCAATCTCTATATGTACCGTACATGACAAGATACTGAGTGGTCTAAGAAAATTCTTCCGAATTATAGAGATCGTAAAATACGATTATATAAATTTTAAATTTATGAAACTGTAATTATTAAAAATATTGATGAATTATTAAAAGTTATCGGTGTTTTCGTCAAATTAATTTTAACACTGCGGAAATGTAATTATTTATTAAATGCTATCAAAAACCAACGACCTACCTTTCTCTCTTTCACTTTCTTTTCTATCTTTAATTTTAACGTCTTAAACCTTGACGTCCCATAATCTATGACTCAATGACCTTTCCAATTCTCTTCCATCTCCATGATACTATAACCGTACATAAATAATGAAAGGTTCAGTAAAAGAGAACGAGGTCAATCCATAATTTGCAAGGTACATTTTCGACGGTATTCATATTTAAATTGATCTTTATAAATCATAGAGTTATCTCATTTTTGCACTGAACGTTTCATAGTTCTTGTCATACAATGTATTGTAATAATATTCATTAACTAAACATAATAATATTTGAACACACATCCGACATGTATCATCTGACATTTTACTCGATATCATGAATTGAACTCTTTCTTTCTTTGTTCTTCTAGATAATATCTAATAAAAATAAAAAACTCATCAAGAAAATAAGCAAAAATTTCTCATCTTTTTACCAACAAAGTATATCACAAAAAAATGGCTTCTATATTAATCGTCGGATATCCATTCGCGATATAATAATATTCTAAAGAATGATATCAAATTTACAATTTTATTCTTAAAATTCTTTAAGTCATTTGTAAGAAACTCCACACTTTATCACTTTTTTTGTTTAATAGTGTTAACGAAATAGATAATTTTATATAAATTTCTTTCAATTTTAACGATATTCATACCGGAAAAACCAACGGTGTATAGACACGAAATATTATCCGAAGACTAATATCATCTAAAAATATCAAACAAGCTTGAATTTCAGGCATGTAATGCAAGTCGGTTCGATATCTCGTGAAAAAACAGCCTTTCCAACTGTAAATGAGTCGAATCGCGAGAGAAAGAAGAGTTCGAACAGAAAGGAAAAATGGTAAAGAAAGTTTTAAGTAGTTCCAAAGTTTCGCAATCGATACTGTCGCCAGGAACGGCCGAATAAATTCACCTCGAGTCGTTTTCGTAACTCGAGTCCGTCCGCGATTTATAGAAATCGCTTGCAACGACAGCATCGAATTAGCTTGTCTTCTGAGAAGCCTCACAAATAATTGCTAACTTCAACGAAATGATAATCAAAAGAAGAAAGAAGAAATTTAAATGTTACTATCTGAATGGCGATCGTGATAACATTTATTTCTTCTGTCAGATAAATAAAAGTCAATTCTTCTGTCATAAAAATGAAACTTGAATAGCATTTAAATCTGCGTCAAATTAATCTCGACATTTCAATATTGAAATAATCCATTAAACATGGTTGTCAATAATCTATAGAAAATATGTGATTCTTAAAGCGTCTTTTGCGTGACGTGTAAAATATAAATAAAAAAAAATCCTGACAAACATCCCATGCGATCGCGTGCGATCAAACGATATCCCGCGATTTCCTTTACGAAGCAGCCGCACCGTCGAATTTTCCAATTTCGCTCTTTAATCGAGCTTCGGGCGCGGGAGCCCCGTTTATTCTGGTATTTATTCGTCAATATTGCGGGCCGTGTGTATCGCACTGCTGGCGTATTGTACCCGGGAGATTAAAACTGCGATGTATTACCCTTCCCCCGATTGAAAGCGGGTTTGGCGTTAGAGACTTACAATCCCGCGAACGTATTTCGCGTTTCGAACGCTCACGTTCACCTCCCATTCGCGCGGCCGTTTTGTGATTTATGGACCGTGTAACGCGAATCGCAAATTTATCCCAGAAACTGTACAATCGTACGCGCGGTGGATTTGTCTTTGACCGTATAAATATATCTCCAACTTTTTTACAGCGAAAGTTACTCACCGAGTTTCTCCTCGCAACGCACGCTCCGCTGACAACGCGTCAATTTTACATTCTTTTCCACTTGCGGGATTTTTTTCTAACGAAAAATAGTCACTCGAAGATTTTATAATCGTGTAGAAAATATTTTCTCTCTAGATCGATCCAATTTTTTTAAAATCCAAATTGGATTTTAATCCAGTCAAATTAGGGTAAACTCGGGTAAGATGGCCATAGTTTTTTAAAATGCAAAAAAACATACTTTTATTTTTGTTATTTTTTAATAGTATTTGACATATTAGCTTCACTGAAGTTTAAATTATATTATTGAAATTAAAAGGAAAATATTTAATAGATAATAAAATTTTATATTATCAAAATAGTACAGGGTAAAAAATTTTGTGTTAAATTTAACACATTTCTCGTGTCCCAATTTATCCACTCCAATTTTAATTTTTTTAATGTTAATTTAACAGAAGATAAATATGTAAACAAATAATACAAATAATATGTAAAAAATTAACACAAAAATATGAATTAGGGTAAGATTTACTTGTTAATTTTGTTGTTTTAAACTCTTAGAAACGGTGAATATTAACTCAATGCAGAAAAGTTAAAATAACATAACGACAGTATGTTGTAATTAACATAAGAATATGTTAACAATTTAACACAAAAATTTCTAGAAAAATTCAAAATGTTTTTTACCGTGTACAATATATAAGCATTGGCCATCTTAGCCAACTTTTAAGGAAAAGATGATCATATAGTGACGGAAAGATAGCCATAATATTTATAAAAAAATAGTGAAAACAAAAATAAAAATTATAGGTCATATAACAGTTTACCTATCTGTATAATATGTCTAACGTCGATTACGATAGCTCAACTGTCATTTATTCGACGTTATAACAGTTTTTAGTGGACAAATGAAAAACTTTGCAAGTAGTCAAAAGTAAAAATATGATATAAGATTCACAATATTGTTATTTCGAATAATGTATGCAATATAAACTATTGCACATATCGATTATCTTTGATAATGACTAAAAAAGCGCACTACGTAGCGATTATTGAAAAAATTATAGCCTATGGCCATCATATCCTAGTTTACCTTAGATATCAATATCAATATTACATATCATACATTAAATATCAAGATAATTCAAACTAAATATATGTGTATCTGTACTTTTTTAATTTTCTTATTTTATATATGTCTTTATATGATATATGTATATGATAATTTTTCTATGATACTGAGAAGAGCTAATAAATTTCTTTTCTCGTGTATAAAATCTCAAACAGAGAATTGAAAATTTTATATAACAAGAAATAATTACCTAACGAATTTTTCATCATGTAAAAAGGTTCTTATTGAAATTCTCGACGAGTGCGCTTTTACATCAATTATTAAAATTGTTTATAGACATTGTAACCCTAACAGTTTTCCAAACTTGAATGTTTTACAACGCGTAGAAGTTAGCTCTAATGAGTTTTCCTTCACATATAGAAAGTTCGATTCAGCTGGAATTTTAAATTTACCACAATCATATTAAATATTCGAATAGTCAATTTTGAGCGGAAAACTCTTTTGCCAGATTTGAGTTTTTCATCACGAGTGAAAGTCATCCACAGTTTGGCGGATATGCGCGAAAGTTTCTGTGCGGTCTGATATACGTATTTTAGTCGCGCCGCATCTGCGCTGAATGTTGGAATAGGTAGTTTTGTACTGAGAAAATCTTCTTTCAGGTCAGAATCCTTCCAGCCGGAAAACCTTTGTCATTCGCGAAAGTTTCATGCAGCTGAATTACAATCTGCTCTTATCCCTGCCATATTTTTCATCGTGTTTTTGTATAACGCTATGGTTACAAAGGCCTCTCTTCCTCCACCTTGATTAATTGAAAACGTCCGTATGATACGGCAACGCAAAATTATAATCAACCTTTTAGATAAACAAAAATTACAAAAAATTTTAATTTATTATTTAAAATTCCGTAAAATAAACACAATTATTACTAAAACATTCCTAATAATTATATTAATATTTTAACGAATTTCTAGTTTTCATATCGGTTATTTTTTTATATAAGAAAGAAATAATAAAGTCTTACAAGAGAGAGTTCTTTGTATTTATAAAATTCTTATCGTATCATAACTGTTTCCTCTTATTGCGGATTTATTTATTTAATGCCAAGTTAATGAAAATTGATCGATACGCGTGTTTCATTAATCATAAACTGGATCGCGAATAAGGCGTACTAGAGGGAGCACCATATGGCAGAGATGCACCAGGGAAAAGCGCCACGGTTCCAGTTTGTTGCGAACACATAGCTAGACTATAGATTCTGATTTATTTGCAAAACGGCAGTAGCGCCCAAGGGCTGCTTGGGAACGGGCACAAAGGGAACTGCACTATCATGTGTGTACACGAGTTAGCCATTTTTGCAGTTACTGCCTGCTGGTTTTATTTCCCTGTCCTATTTCGGCTTTCCCCCATTTCGCGAAATATTTTTCATTTACTTCAAATTTATATATGTATACGAAAGTGCAAAATCGTGGCGCGCATCGATATGCGAGTCGAACTCGGCTTCATTATCGTTTATGCTGAGAAAATCTACAACTGGAATGACATAATGGGAACAAATTTATTAATCCCGTATATTATGCAAAAAGTTACAGAGTATAATCCCCTACGGAATATATTCAACGTGACAAATAACGAGAG
The DNA here is from genome assembly GCF_047496725.1 of Anoplolepis gracilipes. Classification (NCBI taxonomy): domain Eukaryota; kingdom Metazoa; phylum Arthropoda; class Insecta; order Hymenoptera; family Formicidae; genus Anoplolepis; species Anoplolepis gracilipes. The sequence continues at coordinate 10,667,602 of NC_132971.1, read as the reverse complement.
AGAGAGAGAGAGAAAAAAAGTTTCCGAATGTTTCATAATTTCGCGAACGCAAAGGATACATCCTACTGGCTATTATTTGTATTCTCTCTCATGCTTTTTCGTAATTAAACGCAGTGATCTCGCAATAACACGGAAAAAATTTCGAGCCATCGATACCTGATATAATGTAAAGGACAAGGTGACAAAAGGAAAGGGGAGTAAAAAAAAAAAAAAAAAAAAAAAAGAGAGAAATTGTATGTAAAAGCGAATTCACCAGCTTTCGCGAGCTCATCGGTCTCCTGTTAACGCGCTCCGCTTTTAATTTGTCACGATTAACACAATGTAATTACATAAACCGCCGATAACAAAGAAGCCAAATGGATTGTTCTCTCGCGTGGTAAACTTAATTCGAATCTCTTTCTTAATTAAAACGACAGAAGGCTGCCGATAAAAAAAATGTCTATCCCGATATCATCAAATCGAAACAGATCCGGAAGCGTCGAAACGAAAACGTATACCATCTGTATTATTTCACTTTAAATTCAAGAGAACTTTCCATTTTTTTCTCCCAACGACGTTCGCCTATTCTCGGCTATATCGCGGAAACTGAAAGTTATTACTCTGTCCGGAAAGCATGCTTTATTCCCATTATTATTTGCCCGGCGAGCTTTCGAGCGCGAGCAAAGGCACCTGACATTGTCGCTGGGGAAGCTCATTATAATAATATCGGCCTAGCATTTGCATTGAAATGATAATTTGCATTCGCACCACCGCGCCAAGCTTGCCTCGCTTTTAATGTCCACGAACGATACGAAATATTTAATTTCCTCTTAAGTTATGCAATTAAGCGAAAAATCGTGGCCTTACCCTTCCATTTCTCTAGTTATTATATTAATATTGAAAAAAAATGTAGGGTAAACTAGAGTATGACGATAGGCCATAGGCTGTAATTTTTTCAATAATCGCTACATACTGCGCTTTTTTAGTCATTATCAAAGATAATCGATATTTACAGCAGTTTATGTGCATACATTGTTCGAAATAACGATATTTTGAATCTTGTATCATATTTTTACTGTTGACTACCTGCAAAGTTTTTCATGTGTCCACTAAAAGCTGTTATAACGTCGAATAAATGACAGTTGAGCTATCGTAATCGACGTTAGACATATTATACAGATAGGTAAATTGTTATATGACCTATAATTTTTATTTTTGTTTTCACTATTTTTTTATAAATATTATGGCTATCTTTCCGTCACTATATGGTCATCTTTTCCTTAAAAGTTGGCTAAAATGGCCAATGCTTATATATTGTACACGGTAAAAAACATTTTGTATTTTTCTAGAAATTTTTGTGTTAAATTGTTAACATACTCTTATGTTAATTATAACATACTGTCGTTATGTTATTTTAACTTTTCTGCATTGAGTTAATATTCACCGTTTCTAAGAGTTTAAAACAACAAAATTAACAAGTAAATCTTACCCTAATTCATATTTTTGTGTTAATTTTTTACATATTATTTATATTATTTGTTTACATATTTATCTTCTGTTAAATTAACATTAAAAAAATTAAAATTGGAGTGGATAAATTGGGACACGAGAAATGTGTTAAATTTAACACAAAATTTTTTACCATGTATGTCAAACACTATTAAAAAATAATAAAAATAAAAGTATAGGTTTAGCATTTGAAAAATCTATGGCCATCTTACCCGAGGTCTATCCTACTTAAAATACATTGTTTATATAATGTGTTATGGTTCGTTAGTAAAACATCGCGAACTGTACATTCACTGCTTGTCTACGTGATAACAAGCTCCGTGAGATAACGCTCGATCGTGCCTCGTCTCAGGTTTTCCTATCTCTCTGCTACTTTTTTTTACCGCTCGTCTGTATCTTCCATTTGCCATAGCATTTAGAGGCGCTGCAAATGAAAGGCTCGAAGGAAAGATGTTACGGCACGTTTCAGACGGCGCGAGAACGACGACGTGATTTTTCGTGACGTGAACAGTTCACGGATTACTGCAATTCAGCACGCGCACAACTTTTCCGTCGTCAACGGAATTAATGCCCCCCCCCCTCCTCTCTCTCCCAGTCGACGTGACGGCTGCTTTGACAGTCGTTATTGAAATTCCATCGATGGTGAGAAAATTTTAATAATATCTCCGCCGTTTCTCTCTGCGAGAGTGACGAAGAAAAACAATATAATGGACTATAAAGTGAAAATGAGGTCGGAATAGATGTAGATTAGGAAAATACGATTTAGCACGTGTGTGAACATTTGTTCACATTTACGTAAACTTGTAGCGTATATTCATCGGATTTTTTTTTTTTTTGTAACGTTATAAACAACTTTTATAAATTTGATATATATAATATTTAATAGATTATTTACTGTTACTATAAATATTTTTATAGCAACAGTAAATAATCTATTAAATATTATATATATCAAATTTATAAAATTTCCATGTAATTTTGCGGCAGTACGGTAAGTACAAAGTCGGATCGGTACTTAAAACGAGCACGAATGAATATAATCGAACAAACTTTTTATTAAAACTAGTAATCAAATAATGTTAATCAAACATATTCTTTTACTAATGAATTCGCAAATTATTTATACTCGTACATTTGATCTAGAATCCAATTTTAATTGTCGCGTTACAAACGCGAACGTTTTTCTAATAAAGCTGGTTCTTTAAGAGGAGGATCATGTAAACAAAAAGTGACATGCCGCCGATCGGAGAATTAATTATTGTCTTTGGCGATATCCGATCGGTGATATAATTAAATCTCGCGCGCTGTTTATAAAGTTTCTATAACACATTTTTCTAAAGCGAAAGAGAGAGAGAGAGAGAGAGAGAGAGAGAGAGAGAGAGAGAGAGAGAGAGAGAAACTAGGTTTTGTTTTCCTTATTTGGTTCCACGTGGACGATTCCGCCGTTCGTTGCGCGGCTAATGACTTCTCGCAAAACCGTCGACTAAATCACATTCGCGCGAAACGAGAAAAATGCAGCTGCGTACAGCGTAAAGCGCAAAGCGGTTCATCCATAAATCTTTGGTTTCGCAGTGCCTTCATTCCACGGATCCTTGGTTCCTGTGGTCCTTGCTTTCATAAATCCTCGGCGTAGCACACGGATGTGCTGTGTTTCAAGAATTCTTAATTCCACGGTTCCTTGATCTCGCGAGCCCTCAGTGTTCCGCGAATCAATACTTTCGCGGATCCCGGATGCACAAAAGAAGCAAAATCTGAGAAATTTATTCAAGTCCGCGAATATCAGAGGTTTTCTTCTCGTCAACTTTTCAACGAATCTTGGAACATTTCCGTCATTTCATCGTCTTTATACAGGTAAAAGCTATATTCAAATCATTCCTCATTATAATTCTAAATTAGATCGCAATTTGCAGACAAGATATGCGAATAGCGCTTATAAAGAGGATCAAAATGCGTCGCGAAAAGTCGTGCATTCGAAGTAAATTCCCGCAATCGTCGCGAATGATAGCACACGGTCGGCTTTCCATTCAGTCCGCACGAGCGAATTGGGACTCGCTTGGATCGACGACGTCTGCCTTTCACGTAGTCGGGAGAACGATGAGAAGGCGAGGGCGGGCTTTGAACTCTTATCAAAAGTGCATTTCAGCGCGAGCTGAAACGAACGGAAATGCCCCTGGAGTTTTCAATGCGGCCGACAACGAGATTACGATGCAGCTTCGCGGCTCGCGACACACATTCAAAATATCACATTTGTGTAAACAGTATCGGTACATTATGCCATTTACGGCCTTTGGCCGGATAATAAAGGGCGGGAAGGATGATTTCCACGTGAAAGATAAGGCGACTTCTTTTTATTGTCCGCACCCAAGAATAGCGACAGCTAGATATTTAAAAATGCGATGTGGAAATCAAGGCTGGGCAAATTTTTCTTTCTTATCGGACATTTATTTGGATCTCATCATGTACCAGATATATGTATATAAAATGCGAATAATAGAGAAAGAGTAATGTTTTTGATTAATGTGTTTAATAAAATATGCAATTATAGGGTAAACTCGGGTAAGTCGGGGATGGTCATAGATTTTTAAAATGCAAAAAACGTACTTTTATTTTTGTTATTTTTTAATAGTGTTTGACATATTATCTTCACTGAAGCTTAAATTACGTAATATTATCGAAATTAAAAGGAAAATATTTTATAGAATCTTTATATTATCAAAATAGTACGACATAAGTATTGGCCATTTTAGACAATTTTTAAGGAAAAGATGGCCATAATATGTCTAACGTCGATTACGATAGCTTAACTGTCATTTATTCGACGTTATAACAGTTTTTAGTGGACAAATGACAAACTTTGCAGGTAGTCAAAAGTAAAAATATGATATAAGATTCACAATATCGTCATTTCGAATAATGTATGCACATAAAGTACTGTAAATATCGATTATCTTTGATAATGACTAAAAAAGCGCGCTATGTAGCGATTATTGAAAAAATTACAGCCTATGGCCATCATACCCTAGTTTACCCTATTGTATTATTATTAATATTATTTATTGAAGTTATCGAATTTTTTATTCATCTAAATGTTATGCGTAATACAAACTAACTAGTTAAAAGCGAACTAAAAAACTGTATAAAAAAAAAAATATATATACATATTTATTCTCTCTCTCTCTTTCTCTCTAATATGCAAGATGTATTTAGTTAATTAATATTGACAAATATTTAATAAATTCAAACATATGCATAATCACTTTATAAAGCTCTCATAAACACGCATTTAGAGTATGTTTAAGAGCTTATATATATATATATATATATATATATATATTTAAGCGTATAGTACATGCAATATAACTGAGGGGTTAACAGACAAGCTGCTTCCAGCCTCATCGTCGACTAAGTGCTATTGTTCTTCCCGCATGATCCTAAACGAGCTGCCCATTGTCTAGTTGGAATTTGGTAAATTAACGCCGCTGTTTGCGGTTATCCGAATACGTATAAACACAAGAGCCAGGAAGAAGAAGCACTAGAACACAATGAGGAAGGGAATGTAGGATGCATTAAGCAGATTCAATAATCTACTTATATTTCTTTTGGAAATTTATAATTATGTTTTGGAAAAAATGTTTGGAAAATATATTTAATATTATATATATTCCCTAATCGGTTTTTTCGCAGCAAAAAAAAGTTTCGTGATTTTCATAATTTTTTAAAAAATTTTAACATTTCAAAATATACCTTGTTAATTAAGTTATAAAGTGATAAAAATTTAATTTAAAATCCACTCACACAATTAGTTGAAAAAACTATTACACAGAGACCGAAGCGAGAAAGAGAGAGAGAGACAGAGAGAGAGAGAAAGAGAGAGACATACAATTTTTTTTTTTAAATATCAAAGTAGCATATGAAGTCAAAAAGTCTGAGAAGGAACTTCCGCCTGAAGATGATGAAATTTTCTCTAGAGACGCCTCTAGAGATAAAGTATCTCAATTTTCCTCCGACAAGCAAAATCTTAGAGATATTTTCCATTCCGCGAGTAGATTAGTTTTGATCGGATGACCATCCTCTCTTTCATGATGAAACCTTCTCTTTTTTTTTTTTCTCTTAGATCGCGATGGATTTTCGAATCTAAGTACCTATCGCCGATTCGCAGTTTTGGCACGTCTCGTTCGCGACGCTGGTCGCCAGCCAGCCTAGATCGGAAAATCTCGGGACCGACAACGTCGCGAGATCGCGAGGACACGTTGGCGGAAGAAACGATATCCAAGTAAGCCGGGCATGAAGCGCACCCTGATTGCACAAAGAGACGGGCGAAAAGAAAGAGAAAGAGAGAGAGAGAGAGAGAGAGAGAGAGAGAGAAAGAGCGCGCGATTGATTGCCACGATTGTGTGACAGTTCGCGAGATATCCTTTTCCTTGATTTTGCTCCCGGAGACACAACGCGCTCCGATACGACTTATTTCGTCATATTTGTCTTGTCGCGGAAAGAGACGCGAAAGTTTCACGAGTCTGGCTGGGAGTTACTCTGAAGCTCGTTAACTGTCTCACCGCATCACAGCAGCTGTAGACTGTGTTAAAACTTTGAGATATGGTGCTTAAAACACCTGTGCGTCTACTATTTAAACATCCAGAAATCTTAATAGTTAACGGAGGAAATATTTATAAAAATATCGATAGTTAGTTTAACAAGTCACGTCACGGTCCTGTTAACTTTTTCCGCAAAACATCTATAACTTTTTTTATTTTCTATAGAAAGCAATATGCGCCTTACTTTCTTTTCCTTTCTATAACTTTTAAAGCAATTAGAAGAAATTGACAGGCCAATAATAGATTGTAGATATCGATAATTGCGCGAAATTGACATCAATGTTGATAAGTACAATGCAAATCTAAAGTTAGATTAATTATATTCTTTTTATATATTTTCTTTTAATATATCAATAATTAAAGATCTATATAAATATTTGAAAGGTCTGCAGATATCGAAAAAATGATAACGAAGAACGCGAGAGAATTTGATACAATTAATAGTTTATTGGTGTAAGTGATTCGTAAGTAGTGCTTTTTAAAATTACGAAATCGTCGCGACTTACAATTGGCAGACGAAAAGAGAGTAATCTGATTGATTGCTACGATTGCAACGACACTCGAGCGTCTCCCGCTATCGAAAAATACGATTGCCTCGAGTATACTCTCGACTTGAGAAATCAGGTCAGATAAGTACAGCCAATCATTAAGCGGATCTGTGAAGTCCTGTCGAATTGTTATCTCTATTCTCGTCTGGATTCATCGTTATCGCGCTGGATCACTCGATACACGGAGAGAGGATGAACTGTTTAAATCTCTCTCTCTCTCTCTCTCTCTCTCTCTCTCTCTCTCTCTCTCTTTAATTCGTTGCATTTTTTTTGGTTATAAAAAATGTATTTGTTAGTCGAAAACATTGGATTATTTTTAAAAGCTGTATAAATAAAACTGAAGGGATAGAATGCAAAATTATATTCTGAATTCGTACGGTTATCTCATTCTCTTTGTGACCGTCTATAAATTTTTATACGTCTGATACCTACGTGCAGATCAAGCGAGAACATTTATTCCATGGGATAAGTCTTTCATGGGACGGGCATCTTGCCAAAGTAATGAAAGAAAGATAATCATGTCAGTGAAACCTAATATTTTCTCTTAATATCGGTAAAATATTGTTTTTATTTTTTTACCGTTTCTTGATGGCCAACATTAATTATTTGAAACCATCGAAAAGAATTACAACGCATAAATATTAATTATTTTAACAATTAAAGTTTGACTGACGAAGTCTTCTATTGGAGCAAATTGACTTTTTAAAATTAAAGACATAAAGTAAGAGTCTCTTTCTTACTTCTTCAGAAAATTATATACATATATATATGTTTGACGTTAGCAATTAAGAATATTTTTGGAAAGAAAATGGTGAATGGAATTAATCGAAGAAAATCTATAAATGAAAGACAGTTTCCTCAATGCTCCTCCGCTGTATCCGCGGTTACAAATTATCCCCGGGAGCTTCCATCAGTCCCAGGGCATCATAAACGTCTCGCACATCATAAATCTCGGGAAGATAGCGCCGTAGTTACATCCGGGGGAGGAACGATATATCGCCGGCGATTATTACCAAACGATGGTGAGCTCTCGGATAAGCGGATTTCGCTGCTCCATCGAGCGGGCGAGGGCGAATCGATCGCGCGCATTGACGTCCGCGCGGCTGGATTGCGTGACAGTTTTGCGTGTGACATATTGTACGATCGCGGCGGTCCATTTGCGGCTATTTACGAGGCATCGACGACTCGGTTAATTGTTCGCGCGAGCGCGGCGCAGATGCGACGAGTCCCCGAAGATCAATTAGATAGACGTCCCTCGAATGCGCGGCGCCTTGTCTTGCTTGTGTTTCGACGAATCGATCCCATATAGATATCGTGACCGGGCGTTTAAGACGAATTTACGCTCGTCGCACGAATTGCCGCTCATCCCCGGATTTCCATTAAACTCTTTTCAGCTGCATCGCGCTTTCAAGATCGAACGAGCGAGAGAAAAATGTGCAACATTGTTACAGTTTGTTATTTCGCGCATATATAAATTATATAAATTATATGAAATTTAATTATAATATATATTATATTATATATGCAGAGTTTTCGAAAAGTCCGGAAACGGTCGAATATCTCGAAAATAAAGCATTTTAGAGGAAAATTTCTCAAATGAAAGTTGTTTGGTGCGAAAAGCGCTATAAAATGGTGCCACTGGTTTGACCTTGGAGAGTCGTTTGAAGGTCACCATCAATTTTTTAAATGGGAAACCCTATTTTTTATTGTTTATTCTTGTAATTTACCTCGAGAGCTTTCCAACACACTATAATAAAACTTCTTTCGATTAAATACTTTTCGAGTTATGAGGCTTCAAAGTTCCAATATTTTGACATCAAATACGAAATATTTCATAAAATATTAATTTTTCGATTTTTTTAAAGAAATAAGCATATATTTTCTTTATGATTATTATTATGTGCTAAAAAGTATTAAAACAAGATAATCGAAAAATTAATATTGTACGAGATATTTCGTATTTGATGTCAAAATATTGGAACTTACAAGCCTCATAACTCGAAAAATACTTAATGAAAAAATATTTTATTATAATGTTTTTTAGAAAGCTCTCGAGGTAAGCTACAAGAATATGCAAAAATATATAGGGTGTCCCATTTAAGAAATTCAAGGTGACCTTCATGTAACCTTCAAACGACTATCCAAGGTCAAACCAATGGCATCATTTTATGACGCTTTTCGCATCAAACAACTTTTATTTGAAACATTTTCCTCTAAAATGCTTTATTTTCGAGATATTCGACCGTTTTCAGATTTTTCGAAAACCCTGTATATGTAATACATATATGTATATGTATCACGACTATATAGAATATAAAGTACTCTTTTAATAAAAAAAAAAAAAAAGACGATATCTCGTTGATTCGTCGAAAAAAATCTATCGCGGAAAATCCTGTATAATTCTATATACAAATAATTGAGTCTGTATATAATTTATTAGATTTAAAAATTTTCCAAAACATTTTTACTGACTATTTATAACTTTTACCAAACTACATTTGAGAGTTATATTTTTTCGTCACCATTCGGAGACAAAATCCTATTATTTCCTTCGTTGAGCCAATATGAACGTCCTATGCTGCCAGGGACCGCCAGCGGCGTAATCCAACGGGGTTTTAAATTAAATCCAAGCCTTGTCGAAAAGGAAGCAACGAGGTGGCGAAGGGGTGTCTTCGTCGGCGGACGGCCAACATGCAAATTCTTCACGTTGGTGGACAGGGAGGGGATGGGATTCTCGATAGTGAAGGGGTTTGTAGTTTATCCATATTAATGTTTCTAATTAAGCCTCAGACATCTCCTGTGTTATTTCACGTGCTTGTGCGCACAAATACAGTGTGTTTGTGTGTATGTATACTCAAGAAACACGTGTAGTCTCGCGTAGTGAAGCAAGTTGCTATGCGAACGAAGGAAGGGACGATATATTGATTTAGATTCGTGTCTGTTTGTTCATTTGTATATATTCGAGCTGCATCGATTCACGAAGGAAATTTAACTCCCTTGTCAAGATATTAGATACTGAAAATTGTGAGCTGCTAGTAAATCTATACCTTTCCATTTAAATACGAAAAATCGATTTCGGTTTAGCGAAATAAGTTCTGTGACGCGGAAAATACACTTAAAATACCCTTCAAATTTGACGGGATTACAGAAAGGATTAAATTTATTTCGGAAGGAAAATTCATTTATAAAGGGAAAAGCTGAAAATATGGAATACATTATATAGAACACCAAAATCATCAAATGTTTTCTCAACAACAGATTCCTCAAAGTTGAGTTTTTTTTAGAAAATATCACGGCTATATTAATAGCTTTCGAGTTATAAATAATTGAAAAAGATTTTTTACAAATTAAATGTTACAATACAATCAAAAAGTGTAAGTTTCAATTTAAAACTTATAACTTACAAAGACATGTGATAAGAAAAAAAATTGAAAGTTGCAGTAAACGATAAGACTCGATGGTTTTGGGATGCCTTGCATAAACTAACCCAATGCTTACTCATCGCAGGTTTATATATAATTAATGTTATATAATAAGACTCTCTCTCTCTCTCTCTCTCTCTATCTCTTTCTTTGATAATAGGAATGCAAGAGATAAACATAATAACATACAATTCGCGCTTGTGCAAATTACTGGCAAGATATTCCCACCGTGTTTCATCCGAATGTAATATCCTTTGCGCTTTGACGCATATTCTCCGACACGTGTCGACGCGCCACGAAAGTGTAGGATACACGCAAATCTCGAGATTACTTGCGCAACTAATACACTAGTATATTTCTCGACCTCGCGTATTCTGACTTCAGGAAGATACGAACGCGCGTGTCGCCACGTATCGCAAGTTTTCGAGGAAGAGAACTGGAATATCGCTTTACACCATGTTTATTTGCTCATTGGACGTGCCCGTGCAATATCGTAAAGACGCCAAACGAAGAGGATTTGTAGACTCCCGGTGACGTATCGAGTCCTCTGACTAACCACTGTTCATCATTGTGTGTTTTGTATCTCAAGATTTATACGCGAATATTGTCAAAGCTCTTTTTTTCCAGTGGAAAATTGTTTTTTTTTTTTTCAAGAAACATTATTAATATATATTCTCTTTATAACTGAAAGTGTTATGTGTATTTACTTATGTATTCTAAAATCTACAAATATAGATTTATCTACTTATACAATTATTAGATTTTACTCTTACGTATGTACATATGCAAATATGAAGCTATTTCTGAGAGTACGTGAGCAGAATGAATTTCTCGCAAGGATTAATTTTAGACAAATTTTTTGAAGGTTTGTATTAAATTTCGATTAAAGAGTGAGATTTTAAGTCAGGCGTAACAGTCCCCATCTCGAAGGAAGAAAGGTATTTGTCAAGTTTAAATCCACTATAAATTGAAAGAAGCGGGGCGCTTTTTTTTGCAACCGCCTGTATGATAAGAACAAAAGTTAGACGGATAGATGTGGCCACGTGTACGCGGAAGCAGCTGCAATTTTATTGCGAAAAAACGGCAGGTTTGCGGAGCCAGGAATCTCTTTTAATTACAGCCAGTCCCCGATACACGAGGCAAGATTGCATCGCGCAATCGATTTCTGCAGCCTCCTCTTCCTCCTACTTCTTCTAAAGGTGGGAGAGGTTGAAATCTCAAGAAATTAAAAGTGGAATTAGTTCTCTCATTTTCTTTCCCGTTTCACCTTCTCCCGTCCCGTCGAACGTCGACGAATTCGACTGCGAATTAAAAGTAACGGCGCGAGGGGCAAATTAAAAAGAACGTGTAACAAGTGTAACGGCTGTCGTTTACTATGGTAAACGATTATTTATCGACGCCGCGAAACGCGAAGCGGATAGCTTTTAATTAAAGGCACGTGTGTACACACACACACACACACATGCTGCTGGGTCTGGAGAGTCTACAATTCAAGAGAGCCGTAAGTGCGCTTCTGGTCTTTTAACATTTATTGTCTATTGTGACTTTAATTATCGCTCGGAGTTTTCCATTCTTAGGTGAATTGTTTGACTTGCCAGAAGGCGAATGATTAACGAGGTATAGGTCGCTGGCTATTGCAAACCAGGTAAAGAAATATTGCTTTTCGTGTATTTTCTGGAAGCGCCACGCGTCGAATGTTCGTAAAACGCGATACGAGATCCGCAGCAGTACTAAATATTGTAAATAACGAAAGAGGATCCTTTTTTCGAAAGCCGAACCAATAATCGACTTTTAAATATCATGGAAACTATTGTTTCTTTCTTTTCCTGGAACAATGATTATGTAGTTTTATCGTAGCATTTATATTATGAATAGTGATCGACATAAAAACAGAGCAACTCCACGAATCAGAAATTATAAAAAAAAAAAATGAAATGTTATTAGAACTAACGCATTTTACGATGAAACTTGCGATCTTTTACGACAAGTTGTATGTACAGTTTTATTACGCAGTTTCTCTTATTTTTTCACTCATCTGCACGTGTGGAATATATGTATATACATATAAAGAAGATTGTATGCATCTCACATACATTGTCGTAAAAGTATCTTTATGACTATCTCTCGTGCGATGCTCGCTTATAAAGTAACTTTTTTGCATAAAAACCGTAATTCAGAAGTGAAGCTTATCGGCTCGCGTTTAAAAAGCTTTATCGCGTTTCAATTCTTTTAATAATTTCCTCGCAATTTTCTTAATTAATTACTTATGTTTCTTCAATCCTTAACGAAGTGTGGAATTAATTTTTCAACTTTATTATGTAGATTCTAGAAACTAGAGGTTTTTTTAGAGTAAAGTAAATAATTTTAAAGTTAATAATTTTAATTCCTGTTCCCTAAAGATTTTTAGGCTCTTATAATGTGTTATATATCAGCAAGATATTTATCAAAAAACATTTTTTACGGATCAATTTATCGGAGATTTTGAAATTCAGTTTATTTTTTCTTTGCAAAAATGTCAAAGTTAAAGACTCTAATTATAAAAATATTTCACAATGAAAACAATAATTATATCTAAAAGAAGCAAACTTTTGTTTCTCAGTTCACTTAAATTTAATAAAGAATTTTATTTAATTTAAACTTAATATTGAAAATTATAAAATTTCTCGATACGCGTTAATATCTGGAGAAAAGTTTTCAAATTTATCAAAGATCTTTAATCCGTAACCAAGACAGAATCTGTCTTTTCACGATTTAATGTAGAATTTATTAATTGGAATTTAAATATACATATTTTTTAGAAATATAAATTATTTTCGTAATTTTATCAAAAATATATATATATATATATTTTTGATAAAATTACGAAAATAATTTATATTTCTAAAAAATATGTATATTTAAATTCCAATTAATAAATTCTACATTAAATCGTGACAATATATATATATATTGTACATTATTTTTTCATTAACATGGTGTATTTCTACAGACATAATTTTAATTATTCATAAATCATTCATATTAATAAATTATTCTTCGATTGCATTCCGGACTGTACCATATAATAACGACAATAATAATACAATACCGATTTTACGTCGATGAAAGCACATATTCCGCGATTAGTTTTGCATTAATACTAAGCGCCTTTGTTTATTTTGAATGCTGTTACCATGTAGTCCATATATAAAATAGAACAAAGGATTACCTCAGGACCCTAATTAACTCCTTGCGTGTACCATAACAGTGGTTGCTTTCTCCTGTCCCTCTCCCCCTCCCCCAATCCCCCTCCTCTCTTTCTTTCTTTCTCTCGCTCTTTTTAAAAAGTCTTTTTGATTGCAACGAGCATGAAGGGAAAGAAGAAAATGACCCACGCGAAAATGAAATTTTCACAAAGCGGAATTTTCGGAATGTACTCTGTCGTAAAGTTTCGTGAATCGCGCGGCTTCAGTGAAGATTCCACATTCTTGTAACTGACACATAAGCATACACAAGCACGGAATATATAATGAAGATAGTAACCTAACCAAAATATTCTACGCATGTGAACTTGAGCTCGGCTCGTGTAGTGCAAGAGATACTTCATTGCCTTAGTACTTGCTTCCTGAGATTCTATCGTACTAACGAGCAGTTTGACAGCTTTGATATTGAATAATATTGAGCTATTTTATATTCATAAGAATGGAGAATTTACATTTAGGTTTTGTGAATTAAACGAATATAATAATGGATATATAATTCAAAAGGAAGTTTTCTTGATTTTTTTATTACTTTTCCTTTCTTTAAATAATAATAGTAATTTCATCATTTAATTGATCATTAATATGTGCAAATAAATAAAATTTGCGGTCGGATTAGTATAAAGTCGGAAATAAGTTGAAGAAAAAGAATAATGATAGATCTTTAATATCTTTATATTGCCGCATTATTTTGTTTCCGTCTGGAGAATGTGTTGAAAAATTAGACACAATTCCAAGCGCGAGACTACCCAGACGTTTTACGTAGCGGCTGGAGTTAACTAATCGCGAGCTCAAATTAACTCATTATTCGCGAGTTTAATTTTCGCGGCGTGCCTCATTTCGGTACGAAATGAGTGGGCAACGAAAATAAAGCCCGGATATCACGCGGCGAAACGAGACTTCGCGAAACCGCGTAATATCGCGACGAGCTTATAGTCCGCTCGAGCGAGATGCTTTCGGGGATGAATTATATTCGTGAAATAACTCTCAATTTGCGAGAGAATGGTCGATAACCCTCTCTTTCTTTCTGAGAAATTTTTTTCCTCATATAAGGCTAAATAAGTGACTCGGCTTAAGAGGATGGACGTAGTTGCGAATTTATATGGCAAAACTATACATCTTTATGTTCCCGTTTCTTTCGACATTGAGTAAACATATCTAAATAGTATTTTTTCACTTTCTCTTTCATAAATTTGGCTATTTTAATCGATGCTTTTTACAGAAAGCCTATTCTAAATTTTAATTGATTTGAATAGTGTTAACTTTTACTTTTTGGCAATTTTAAATAAATTTAAAAAATGATAATAATTGGTCCAGCAATTTTTCATTTAGTAGGTTTTCATTTTCATTTAATATTTTGTAAAAACTTATACGTATCTAATAAAAATACAATAATTTTATGCAAAAAAAAATGTTCAGAAATATATTTACTTCTTTAAAAAAAAAATAAAAATAATTTTCATATTTGACCCATTTCAACCATTTTCATTCAAGTACGTTCACTCCTTTAATTTTAAAAATAGTATATCTGTTCCTTGTATCAGCTTATTAGATACATTTGAATTGATAAGAAATGGGCAAAAAAATGTGGAAAATTTCTAGAAGAGTGTATGTCATACTTAATTATGATCTACATTAAAATAATGTTTTGTACTATGCTTTTTATTCTTAAAAAATATTTGTCAATTTTCGAATTATAAGCTTGAAAGATATTATATTTCACGATATTAAAATATTTAGAAATTTCATTATATGCATAATGTGACAAGATGTGTCATCTTATCACATTACATCTCTATATATAATTAAATTAATTTTTTTTATTTCTAAAATTGCGTTCCTCAAGTTAAGCCAACATGTCCCTTTTAGTCAAGTCAGGCCAACATGTGCCTTTTAGTCAAGTAATTATAATTCACGTTTCTTTTATGCTTAGCTCTTTTATGCACGCAAAGTAAAATTATACACAAAACACACTACCATTGTAAAAAAATTGCGGAAACACACATTGTGTGTAATACAAAACAAATATTACGTTACTTTATGGCAGGTTACCTCGCTAGCTGCAACGAATAAATGAATATAATAATCCACAGGAGATTTTCTGCGTATGTAAAAACCGTCAATACAAACGAATACGTTTATAACAGTAAAATAACAATCGGGAATAATGGTACTTATATGCGAGAACGTAATTGAAAATTTGGCGTAATTAAAAAGCTAGCGGAATTCCTTGTCATAAATCGATGTCGCTTCCTAGCACAACAAATGCTTACGTTAATTTACATTTCGACGATATATAAATAATCATTTATTTTCGTTTATTAATTAATGTATACTGTGAGATAATATTGCGTGCGATTTATTAAAACGCCAGGCATTTAATATAAGATATGTCTGTTCGTTTTCATGTTTATTATATATATATGTAATATTTATTATAAAATTATATTTATGATAAATAAATAAAATATCATGTGTTTTATGTATATTAACGTGCGAGTTTATGTATTATATTAATATAAATTCTCGAAATCGTATATCTTTGTGTCGAGAAATCTTGATGCAAACACAAGCTATTATTTATCTCATAAAAATGAATTTAATAATAGGAGAATATATAAAAGTAAAAATAATAAAAAAATATAAAATTATAACACAAATAAAGAAAGAAAATTTTATGCATAAGAACCGTCTAATCTTATTACTTTTGAATTCTTATTACTAGCGCGATCGAGAAAAGCAGAGAATTAAAAAGATGCTTTTTTTCTGATTTGCGACCGAGTATATAAAATGTATTTATCAATTCCAACAGGCAATCTTTATGCAAACAAAGAATATGCAGACGACTGATACGCAGATAAACGCAGCTACTAAACGAGAAATATTTCCCTCTACTCGTATATAGACAAACAAAATGCATTCCGGTCCGTTTAAACTTTTCCACCACGATATCGCATTTTCCTGAGAATAACGCAATGCAAATAAAATACCAACAGCTGCTAAATCGGCAGTTTTTATGCCATATCACAGGATAAAAATATTTCTGCTCTCTCTCTCTCTCTCTCTCTCTCTCTCTCTCTCTCTCTCTCTCTCTCTCTGTCCCTGTTTCTCTTCTTCGAGTGATATTTTGAGGATTTCAAAGGTTTTTCGGAGACTCTTGAAAATATTATTTTCCAAAGCGTCGCATCGCATAAGATGAAAATATAAAACTGCGCAAAAATATTTTTTTAAAATATTCATGTATAAAAATGCGTAAAAATATTTTTACAAATATTTTCTTGAGATATTAAAAAAAAGATATAAAAGATTTTTAAAAAGATATAAAAAAAGATTAGCGGATTAGAATCAACGATGTTCCATTCAGCGTGATAGAAAAATTATGTGTGAAAGGTGATTGTAAAAATCATCTGCAGGATTTAATTCTCTATCATATAGCAAGAGATTTACAATATAAATTCTGAAAAAAAAGTAATGCAATTTATAAAATGTGAATTCTGAAATAATTATTTTCACAATTTTTCACAAATCGCGAAAGTATTAAGAAATAAAAGAAATTAAGTATTATAAGAAATGTCGGTTTATATTCCCGTCAAGAAATATACAAAATCCAATAATAAAAGGAAGCAGTCACGAAAAAGAAAAATCAGAATAAAAGCAACATTTAATTTACCTCTCTTAATTTATTATTCACCGACAGTCTTGGTATTATTATATTATAGTGAAACGTACCTCCTTCTTGTGCCTGCTCTGAACGTAAAACAGACATGAGGTAATTTTACGCGCGTATAATCATAAACGAGAAACCGCTGAAAAAGACAAAGTTTCGCGAGTTTTGAGCAGGAAGGTCTCATTGATTAGGCAGGAGGCAGGCACAGAGAGTCCAAAACCATTCTAGGCCGATAAGAAACACGCGATAATAAATTACGCCTAAACGAAAATATGCCGCATGATTCCCTAGTTATACTAGTAAACGTAAAATGCCAACGTAAAATAAAAAACATAATTTTTTGATATTTAAATCTTTGAGCACTCGGCAAAATCAAGGGAAGCACGTGAAAGACGTTTCAGGCCTTTATTCGAGTGATGCATAAGATATCCCAAAATTATCGAATATTGTTTTAATGTTAGATTCGTTGACGCGTTGACACGTTATTTATTGGAAATTGCCAAAATTTTTGTATCATAAATCTATTTGCAATTGAATGTTAAATTAACATTTTATTAAACTTGAAATTCTAACTGAAAAATGTAGTAGTTTTGTTATTTTTTCGACATCGCAGAGTTTGATTTGCGAAAAGTAAGATTTCTTTTTTAATTAGTTGTAATTTGAAAATTAACAACATTTATGAAAACTATCATCGACATTTTCTGTTAAGACAAAAACTAATTCCAAATTAGTCAAATAATTTGTTGTTGGAAGAACATTTATTTAAAACATTCTGAAAAAGTAACATCAACATGCTTAGATTCGATATAAAAATTTATATGTATATATTATATTCAGTTCTAATTATTTTGTTCATTTATCATCGTTTTCCATCGAGAAAGAAGATCAATTTTGAATGATAAAAATTGCATAAATTGCATAAAATATTGTATAAAGATGCTTCAAGAGCGATTTATCTTAGTTCAAAGTTCAGAGCGATTTCAAACGTGTTTGTCGAATATCTTATGTGATTAGTGTTACGTATAAGCAAGTGGAAAATGTGTAGGTACACAGCTTAGGTGTGTTGTCAAAGGATATTTATGCAGGTTCGACTCACCTTGCGACGTCGAAAGCGTGAAATTTACAGAGAATCCAGTACACAGAGATGAAAAGCTTGAGCGGTCACGTCGATTAATTAGTAACAATTATAGGACAGTTCCAAGGATAATTAACAACCCTTAAATCTCACGTTGACTTGTCCGATCTCATTGAAGGGAGCCGTACTCCATCGCGTACTTACACATACATGCGCACATATGCAAAAATTGAATCTCTTATTCACAGTTAATAATTTAACATAGCAATTCACACACAGGAGTCCGTATTGTGTCAATTTTATCGTTTTCTCTCGTAGAAGAACAACACTCCACAACGTATCGTTTATTTAATCGCGTTTACTTAATTTGCTGTTGCTTGTAGTGCTTGTTACTATTTGGATTGTCGTCGCTTATTTTGTTGTTACTTGTTTCGTCGTTTCGTTGATATTTCACGTTGAATGCAACGTTACATAGTTTCCTTTTCACTGATATTTTTACCTCGCAACGAACAACAAATCATATTTGAGTCCGATTACTTTCGAAATTGTCCTCGCAAAAAACATTCAGCGAAGCGAACCTATATAATCACTTAATTTTCATTATTTTCTCTGTTGTTACATATAAATCTTTCCGTATTTAATCTGGTCTTAAATTTAAGATATGCGTTTAAATCACAAAAATAGTTATGTTAAAATTTCCAAAAGCTCAACAGTCCGGAAATATAAGATTAATAATAATAATAAATATAATAATTAGCTGATGAAAAATCCAGTAATAAATATCAACTAATTAAAATGTTTGAATAATTATTTCACAAATAATTCAAAATAATCCCCTTTTTTGCAGATATTTTTTAACGAATTAGTAATGGACAATTTGATGAATAAATTATAAGACAGGAATAAATGTAATGGCAGATAAAAAAGAAAAAATAAAAAATTTTAAAAGAAATCGGTTTTGCGAGTATTTTTTAAATCTTGCGACACGTATCGACTTAAATATTATAATAAAATTATTAATTATAGAAATATTAACATAAGTAAAAGGAAACTAATAAAGATACACAGATACAATAATTAAAAGCAATTTGTTTCGCGTAAAGTTTCTTTGAATAATTAAGACGAAGCTTCGTATAATTAACAGGAAGCTTAGCGAATGTTCGTGGATCTTCAAGATCTTTCACATAAAAAGATTCCTTCCTTTTCAAGGAATGTCCCAGAACTCTGACAGAGCAAATTAGAGGCACACGATTGTCACATAATTCTATCCCAACTGTGCTCGTACTATGATCACCTCAATCACCGTATCGTGCCTATATTTCTCAAGGATGACACCTAGCGTTCGATCCCTTCGCGCTCTTATGCCTTATTAGAGCGGTGCCGTTCATCTTTCCGAGGATCATCGAAAATCATGTTTCGAGATCGCCACCATCCGTCGAGTGCTTCGCGATCACATCCTTTTTCTTCACAATCGACGAATGTCTATCAAACGTTCACCCCTTGCGCGTGAATATTTCTGAATTGAAGAGAGGACGAACGAGAGGATCTCGACACGTCGAGGAGCGCGCCAGGTGCGCGATCGAAGAAATCGGGTGAGGGGGGAGAGGGGGGGGGAGAGAAAAAAAAGAATTCAAATGGATATCGTCGAGACAGCGAGTGAGTCGAGTATCATAACAAGATGTGCGATGCGAGCGGAAGAACGATCGTTCTTGCACAAACCGTACGACAGTACTGCGGCCGGCGCGCGACGGCGCGACGAGAACCTATCTCGGAGTGTTCCGTACCGCGGCGCGCGGCTCTCTGCTGCCCGCGAACTGGCGCAAGCTCTCCTCTCCTGGCAAAGCCGGGCACCGCCGCGAGCGGCGGAACTTGCGGCGGAGAGGAAGTTCGATCCCGTGCACTCGAAAGGGGCACGAGGACACAAGTGAGATAGTTGGCGCGTCGAGTGGGCCGAAAATTTCTACGCTAATTTCCGCGACATTAGCGATGCGCAACGACGTGTCATTAGATTATTTAATAGGGTACTCTCGGGTAAGATGGCCACAGTGTTTTAACCCTTACTCCGTATTGTTATTTTTGGCACCTTCTAACTGAAAAGGTGGGTCAGCGTATTTTCCATAAGTTTTATTAATATGTAAAAGTGTTTTTAAAAATCTGAAAAAAATGTATATACAGTACCGGCCAAAAATATATCACCTTTAGGATTTTTGAGCATAAATTTAATTTAATTTTTACTTACTTATAAAATTAATTTTTTAGATTATTAAAATTAAATTTTTATATTATTTTATAAAAAATATTTTATTCGGTAAGTTGTATTTACTGTTATCAAAACATATATTATGATATTATAAATATCCATGCACTTTGAATAAAATTATACTCAAAAATACTAAAGGTGATATATTTTTGGCCGGTACTGTACCTTCTTTGAACATTCTAAATAAAGACTAAAATAATAAATTTGAAAAATAATGTACTTAAATATATTATTTTACGATTATTTGTTTTCGAGAAATTGACGTTGTTAGAAAAATCACGGACAAAAATGATCCACCAATATGGAATAAGGGTTAAAATGCAAATGTTATTCTTTAATAGTGTTTAACATATTATCTTCACTGAAGCTTAAATTACGTAATATTATCGAAATTGAAAGGAAAATATTTAATAGAAATTTTATATTATCAAAATAGTACGACGTAAGCATTGGCCATCTTAGCCAACTTTTAAGGAAAAGATGACTATAGTGACGGAAAGACGGCCATAATATTTATAATAAAAATAGTGAAAACGAAAATAAAAATTATAGGTCGTATAACAATTTACATATCTTTATAATATGTCTAACGTCGATTACGATAGCTCAACTGTCATTTATTCGACGTTATAACAGCTTTTAGTGGACAAATGAAAAACTTTGCAGGTAGTCAAAAGTAAAAATATGATACAAGAATATGACACAATATCGTTATTCCGAACAATGTATGCAGATAAACTGCTGTAAATATCGATTATCTTTGATAATGACTAAAAAAGCACACTATGTAGCAATTATTGAAAAAATTACAACCTATGGCCATCTTTTCCATATGGCCATCATACCCTATAGTTTACCTTAATACGCGATAACGTTGAACGTATGATTATGTATGATACATCTTTATATAGGATATCCCAAAACCATTAGAATGTCTTTCCAACAATAAATTTTTATGTCAATTTAAAGACCATTTTTTTTTTTCAATTTGCAATTAGAGAATTTATTAAAAGCAGAATACTTGGTGATTTAGAACATCCTATTATTTCGAGATTATTTCGCGCAAGTACTTGTTACAAAAAATATAACGCGAATTATTGGAGTTAAAATTATTATCCAAGTAAAAATTATTATACATACTAGAACTACATGACATCCTAATTAATTAATGTGCACTAATTTGTAATGTTTTACACACATTTTTTTATCTATTCAAATTAGAATGAAAATGTTACGATAAAAACATATTGTTGTTTATATTATTCTCAGAATGAAAATGTTGCGAGATTTAGGAAGGAAAATAAAATGGTTGTCCATTTTTCTTCGTTCGAAAATACAGTGAAGAGAAAGATTTGTAAATTTTGAGGTAGAGATACACGTGAATTAATAACGTTTCATACATGTCGATGAATAATTTTAAAATATTTTTGTAGTTGAAGTTTAAGAATTAAAAACAGATGTAAGATTAATGTTTTATGACAGAATATCGATACCAAAATATCAAAAATGTATAGACTTGATAAATATACATATATTTAAAATAACTTACTATAATAATTATGACATGACATTGTCAATTACATGACAATTATGATACAATTTATGATAGGAAACAAATAAATGTTTCTAATAAATGTCTACTAAAATAGTGTACGCTACTTTTATCTTTATTAAAGAATTAAGTTAAGAAATTGAGAATTAGAGAAACACAGCCGATATTTTATAATAAATGAAAATTTAGAGATGTACAAAGTCGTTCATTACATATTATTTTCTTTATCAAGATGCAGAGGATTATTAGATTGCGCAAACATGTTGTAAAAACAGTAACTAATTTACTTTAATTAACTAAAGATTATAAAAATGAAAGAATACGACATATTAAAGAAGAAAAATCAATTGTAAATTGACTAAATTATCCAATTGAATTTAAAAATAATTACTAGCAACAGCAACAATTATTTAGAGAAACTAAATTCCCGGCTTCGTAATCTGTCGTTCGTAGATCACTGCAATTTTTATAGGTCAGTCCACAGGTGCAGTTTTATAGCTCATAAATATGAGAACGGGAGGGGACAGAGGGGGGAAGAGGGAAGAGATATCGATGTTTCGTGTCCTGCGACACCCGTCCATGTCAGACTTTATTTACATGACGCGTACAACAGAAAGGAAAATGTTTATGATGCGCAAATACAAGTTGAACTGACACCGACCCCGTACCAGTGAGACGAGGTCAACCCCATAGGACCCGCATTGTTCTCCAGCGAACGAATCGAACTCCGAATCGAACGAAAACGATACCGACACATGGCCAATGTCGAGGAAATACTTGGATGAAGAGAACATTCTTTTACTCTTTCTCTCGCTTTCTCGAACAGATCGGACGGATAAGTTTGTTTATCCGGTAGAAAGACGAGAAGTTTCCTTAAACAAATACATATGACGCAGTCCACACTTATGTACAGAGTGTGTCTCGGAGCATGATAGAAACAGTAACATTTTTCAAAGTGTACCTTTCGAGTTTTTACTATTGCGAGAAAATTTAAGCAAAATCTTAAAAAAAAATAGGGTAAACTTGAGTAAAATGGCCATAGTTTTATAAAATGCAAAAAACATACTTTTATTTTTATTATTCTTTAATAGTGTTTGGCATATTATCTTCACTGAAGCTTCAATTACGTAATATTATCGAAATTGAAAGGAAAATATTTAATAGCAATTTTATATTATCAAAATAGTACGACATAAGCATTGGCCATCTTACCCAACTTTGAAGGAAAAGATGACCATAATGATAGAAAAATGGCTATAGTATTTATAAAAAACTGGTAAAAACGAAAATAAAAATTATAAGTCGTATAACAATTTACATATCTTTATAATACGTGTAACGTCGATTACGATAGCTTAACTGTAATTTATTCGACGTTATAACAGTTTTTAGTGGACAAATGAAAAACTTTGCAGGTAGTCAAAAGTAAAAATATGATATAAGATTCACAATATCGTTATTTCGAACAATGTATGCACATAAACTACCGTAAATATCGATTATCTTTGACAATGACTAAAAAAGCGCACTTTGTAGCGATTATTGAAAAAATTACAGCCTATGGCCATCACACCCTATCTCTCGAGTTTTTATTATTGCGAGAAAATTTAAGCAAAATCTTAAAAAAATATATGTATGATTTTTTAGTTATTGTTTCCGCGACTTAATTATTGCATGAATATATCTCAAGAAGCAGATGAAAAGATATGAAAAAGGAGAGTAAAGAAATCGAAATTTAACGCGAGAGGCTAAAATTATTCGCTGCAACAAAAGCAGAGAGCCGGAAAGTCAGGAGTTTCCTCTTCATCTTGGTTAATAAAGACAACATTTCCGGGACGCGTGTCAGAAAAAGTGTCTAATCAACTATTCTCTCCCTCCTTTTCTCCCTCTCGGCCCGCTCCTCTCTTTCTTGCTCTCTGTAAAACGCGCTCGTGCATATGCATCACCAGTGTGATGCACTCTGCGCCCGTCTTTTTTCCCGCGTACTGCCGCGCGCGAGCGCGAGCGCGAGCGGGCAGCTTGATAAAGAAATCCTGGTTCCGCGAGTGCTCTCGCGGACCGGAATACCGGAAGAGCGAGCTAACAACCTAATTATAACAAAAACTTGCAGCCGCTCATTACTGGCTAAATACGTTTTCTCGTGCAACGAGTGACGCGCGCGCGTGCGTGCAATGCGGTGTCTGAAAAGTCATGCTCAAGATTTATATAGGTGTAATATTTCCGCTACACATGCCCTTATACAAAATGATTTACCAAAAATGAGACACTTTTGTGTCATATTTCTCTCGTGGATTTTAATATGGACAAATATAAATTCAAATATATTTAGATATTTCTATAACATATTGTATTGTTTAAATTAAATAAGTAATTTTGTATTTTAAAATTTTTCTTATTTAATTTTAAATTTCTGAGCAAAGTTTATTCAAGCTAATATTATGACATGATATATGAGCTTCTTGATATAAAACTACAAGATGCAAGGAATGAAGGAATGGATAATTTATTAGAAGAAACAATAGCGATGTTAATATCTTTTGAACGAGATAACTTTGAAAGAAAAATAGTTAATTGCAACGTATTGTCGACATTACCTAAATTGTACATTTTTGTGTTTTAAAAAATCTCAAGAAAGAGAGAGAAATATATAAATATATTTGATAACTCTATAATTTTATTTCTGTAATGTTTAACTACTACACGCTTTTTCTGAGTTACTTATTCATTAATGAATTAAGAACTCCAGCTTGGCAAAATTACTCAACAGAAAATTTCTTCATAAATCAAATAAAACGTTTTACGTTCCATTATTAAATATCTTGATAATTAATTAAACCGACATGTACATATATATTGAAATTTATAAATAAGCGCGTTCTACTTCTACTATGTGTATTGACAATTATAAATTATAGTATCCAAGCAAATACATAATAAGTTTAGAATAAAGAGAACTATACACACACCACACACACACACACACACACACACACACACACACACACACACACACACACACACACACACACACACACACACACACACACACACACACACACACACACACACACACACACGCACGCACACACGCACACACGCACGCACGCACACACACACACACACACACGCAAACACAAACACACACACACACACACATATATATATATATAAACGAACGAGAAGCCAAGAATTCCCATCTAAAAAGAAATCAACTCCGAGTTCATCAAGAAATGTGCCGTTAAAAGGAAAGGCAATTATCTTAGCGCACCTATAATTATATTTCACTGTCCGAAGATACGTGTAGTTTTCGCAATAACGAAAATGGAATCGAGATAAATAAAGTCTAAATTCGTCGTGATGTGTTGCACGCGAATTACACGTCTCGTTTGTTTAACTGTATAAAGGGAGACGAGCAAGAATTTCGGAAAACTCTTGTCGTCGAGAGAAATTTTCCCACAAAAATACGAAATTTTGCGAATATTGCACTTGTTATATCACAAAATAATTAAACCGCCAGACACTCATCACAAGATTATCTCGCAACATTGATTGTTGCGCAAAGGGAATATTTTATGTTTCATCGCGTCATATCAGTGACAGAAAAAATACAAAAATAATATGCATTATGTCTTTTTTACGTAATAAATTATTTTTCACAGACACAGCGTATGTGAAAACTATTGTAATAAAATAGGAATTAACGATCTGATATTGAATAATCTTCTTTAATTCATAACGGATTTTTTTGTAAAAACATTATTAGATGAATATAATATCAAGATCTTGTCGAGTTACATATGAACAATCGTTTTTTTATGATAATTGGACGATAAATCATGTGTATGCATAATTAATGAAATTCAATGAGATTTTTCCAACGTGTAAACATTATCGCTAATCTTGAAAATGATTATCTGAAAAATTTATATTATAGTTCACGCGAAGAACATATTTACTCACGCTACGAGCAAATAAAATTGTTTTCCACAAAGTGGAAGATCGATTTTATTTATAACAAGATGGTAAGAAATTTCACACGCTATTGCGCGAAATTTTTTGAATACCATTAGGGTAAACTCGGGTTGGGTAAGATGGCCAAATTTTTTTAAAATGCAAAAAACATACTTTTATTTTTGTTATTTTTTAATAGTGCATATTATCTTCACTGAAGCTTAAATTACGCAATATTATCGAAATTAAAAGGAAAATATTTCATAGCAATTTTATATTATCAAAATAGTACGACATAAGCATTGGCCATCTTATCCAACTTTTAAGGAAAAGATATTTATAAGGATATTATTAAGGTCATAATATTTGTAAAAAAAAATAGTGAAAACGAAAATAAAAATTATAGGTCATATAACAAATTACATATCTTTATAATATGTCTAACATCGATTGTGATAGCTTAACTGTCATTTATTCGACGTTACAACAGTTTTTAGTGGACAAATGAAAAACTTTGCAGGTAGTCAAAAGTAAAAATCTGATATGTTTATAATATGTCTTTATAATATGTCTAACATCGATTACGATAGCTTAACTGTCATTTATTCGACGTTACAACAGTTTTTAGTGGACAAATGAAAAACTTTGCAGGTAGTCAAAAGTAAAAATCTGATATAATATTCACAATATCGTTATTTCGAACAATGTATGCACATAAACTACTGTAAATCTCGATTATCTTTGAGAATGACTAAAAAAGCGCATTATGTAGCGATTATTAAAAAAATTACAGCCTATAGCCATCATACCCTAGTTTACCCTAAATCGCGGCGGGATAATTAACTGCTACGTTAATTAGGCTACCGAGGATGAGAGGGAGAGTTCCGGAGATAGTCTTGTGTCGGACTTTCGGAAACTGTATCAAACGGTTTTGCCGATCCCGCTGCATCTCCTATATCGGACCCCACGATTTTATTCGGTAACGCCCGGCAGCAATGTTACACAAACAGCCTCGGACTGTTACATACACGGGCACACACACACACACACACTGGACAAGAGGTTTTTGCACACGGTTCCTTGCACCTTTACGTGTCTCTTCGTCGCGCGCCACCCTCCTGCCACCTCGTTAAAGCCCCGTTTTCGGGCTTTCGTATCGTGCTCGTCCGACTATTCGAAACTCGGGAAACATCGATGCAACATTCTCTCGTTTTTCATTATTTTTCTCTTTGTTTCTCGATTTCGACGGAGAAACCCATTTCACAAGAATCATCAATTTCGCCGTATAGTTGAAAGATATATTCGTACCATTATTTGCTAATTTGTATAAATGTATTGCGGATAAAATGGTTTATGTTATTTATATATTAACTTATTAAATTATGTTGTAAATTATATATTATATTGTACATTGCTCTTATATGTATACTTGCTTTACTTATAATCATTATACATTTATTCGTTACATTAGTATTATCATTGTCAATATTCCTCGAATATTACTTTCAATGACAATACAGATTTTAATATAAAATCCTCTGACGTAACATTCGAATAAAAGTCCATCGACAATATAATGTATGTTTCCTCTCACCGCAGAACTAAAGAGCGTCGGACATCGCAGAATAATATTCCTGAATTAAATGTCTCGACTCTTTTACAATATCGCTCTTCGTTATAATATAAACTGTGTATAAAACATAGTTTATATTATAATAAAGAGAGAGACGAGAAACCCGAGGTAAAAAAAAATCATATATCGCGAATCGGAGAACTCATCGTTTCAATGCGGCTCCATTAAGATACAAGTCAAACATTATTAATAGACATACGAACGAGAGAAAAAGCAGAGAATATCGTAGAATAATATTCCTATTATTTGAAAAACTCATCAATTCATTCGCATTTACCTTGTTTCAATAACGTCGGGCATTAACCGAGCGGCAAATAATAGCGAAATGTTACTCCTCGCGGAGGATTGAAAAACTCACCCTTCAAGCGTCACACCCTTTAAAAGCAACCAACAGTGCTGCGAACCAGATGCGACGAGCCAGTGTGGACGGTTTTTTCTTTTCTTTTTTTTTTTTTTTTTATGCGCGAAACTGCACGTTTTCTCGGCACCGCGACAATAAAAAGACGCGGTTGTATACTGGCGATCGATCCGCGACTAGGCTTGACTTTTATAGTCTTCGGGAGGAGTCAACCCTCCTATTGACGAGGAGCAATCAGTCTTGAAGGCTCGCGGTAATAACGTCTTCGTTAAGAGCACGCTTCTCGCGAGTCGTCTCCGCGTGGTAGGAAAATGAAAATACCAACTTGATTAAACGTAAACAATCCCCATACACATGTGCATACGGTTGTCGTATCGTCGTTGCAAATCGTCGCGAAGCTACTCGCACAAGCGCGATCATAAATATAATTAATCACCATTATGCAACGAGCTGTAACTCAAACTTGTAAATGAGAGATAATCGTCTGACATTTTCTTGTCGCCTTGTCTTAGCACATACGCGATATAATAACAACGAATAATTGCTCAAGTCACTGCAGCGTAATTTTGTTTCCGCGATAGATTTTTTTCGACGAATCAACCTTTATAGATTTCGCCTTTAAGTTTTTTTTAATATCAAAAGAGTACTTTATTTTCTATATAGTCGTGATACATATGTATTTAATACATATACAGAGTTTTCGAAAAATCCGAAAACGCTCGAATATCTCAAAAATAAAGCATTTTAGAGAAAAATCTTTCAAATAAAAGTTGTTTAATGCGAAAAACGTCATAAAATAGTGCTATTGATTTGACCTTGGATAGTCGTTTGAAAGTCACCATCATTTTTTTAAATGGGAAGCCCTATATTTTATTGTTTATTCTTGTAGTTTATCTCGAGAGCTTTCTAAAACACTATAATAAAACTTCTTTTGATTAAGTACTTTTCGAGTTATGAGACTTGAAAGTGCCAATATTTTGACATCAAATACAAAATATATCGTAAAATATTAATCTTTCGATTTTTTTTAAAGAAACAACCATGTATTTTCTTCATGATTATTATTATGTGCTAAAAAGTATTAAAATAAGATAATCAAAAAATTAATATTTTACGAGATATTTCGTACTTAATGTCAAAATATTGGAACTTTCAAGCCGCATAACTCGAAAAATACTTAATGAAAAAATATTTTATTAAAGTGTTTTGGAAAGCTCTCGAGATAAGCTACAAGAATATACAAAAATATATAGGGTGTCCCATTTAAGAAATTCAAGGTGACCTTTATATAACCGGTATACCTATATGACATATGAGATAAGAATTTATCATAAAATGAAGATGCTTTTATATGTTAAAACTCGACGATTTGCGATAAAATTTTTTTTACCATTCATTTCGAGCGCCAGAAAGGGAATAAATTGACATGCGTAGAAATATTTATGCACTGTAAAGTGAGTAACGGAAATTGTGAGTCTAAAATATGCGTCGATATGATACTTTTATGTGTGTATACGTACGTTTATATTGATTAATACAATATCAATACAACTGGCTGCTCGTTTTTCTATCCGTATGTATATTATTTATCCGCGTCATTTAAATAAGCGCGAGCGATTTCTGCGAACGTTACTGTAATATAATTTTCATCAACAAAAAAAAAAAAAGCAGTCGCTAGAAACGTCGGAGCGCAATATAAATTTTATTACGTCGAGTCACAGTATATGTAACAAGCGTACGTTATTCGACTATTACCCAGGCATCTCGCATTAAACGCGTTTACATTAAAGTACGCGAGTGTTGGTAATAAAACGTTAATTGCCGGTATAAAACGGATGTTATACCGCCGTTTGTTCAATTCGCATTTTACCTGCGGCAGAAAAAAAGAGAAAGAGAGAGAGAGAGAGAGAGAGAGAATCCTTTGATTCGGAGAGAAAAAAATCTTCCCCCTTTTCCATAGAAATTTTTCGGATTGAATTAATATTAAACGCTGTTTTCCCTCATGCGTTGATTATTAAAACGTTCTCCATGCGTTTTGCGCGCTTAATACTAACGCTAAAAACTTTGTTACGCTCTCGTCCAATCACGTGAAATACGTAGCACCGAGAGACGGCTCGCGTACCGCGCGATACTTAATTTATTACACGCTTGTTCCCATCGATGTCATTTGCGTTCTCGCGATCGATCATCGATAACTTCCGCGGGGAGAGGTACGCGAATTTCGCGTGTTTACACGCAATGAACGATCTGCTGATCGATAATATTGCAACGCGAAAATTACTTTGATATAAAAATCGCGTTACTGAAAATAGGAAGTAGATGAATGACGTCGATACATCATATGTAGTAAGCACGAAATCAGTAACTTTTCACGCTTGAAGAAAAAATGTACAAAAGTATCCAACGCTCATTCGTTCGATTATATCTCGTTATGAATGTATGGGAAGAAAATTCCGATATTTTATATGCAATTCCAAATTAATTAACGTACGTGAAAAAATTTTTTTTTCCGATCAATGCCATTATTCCATGAAAAAGTTTATATGCTATATTCTTGAATTTCGTAATTTTTATCCGAGTTAGGGTTACCTATATAACGACATTACCAAATAACAGCTTTCTGTCAACCCAAGCTCGACCCTTCGATTGTCCAAAGCTAGACTTTGACCAAAGAGAGCTCCCGATTAATTCAGTTTATTCACTTTATCACTTCGTGGATTATTGTATTTCCGCGGATAGTTTGATTAGCGATTGAGCCTGAGAAGTCGTGTGTTGGTTTGAAACGATTCTCGTGTCGGCAAACTAAGGTTCGACAGTTTCTACGCGAAGGAAGGCAAGGAATCGGTCACGGAATTCTCTTCAAAGTTAAAATTAGTTAAGGATAGCGACTATATATATATCGGAAAAGTCAGCTCGAAACTTCGATCTCGCGTTTCGTAATAATTCTTCTCCTTTTTCTCTGTTCTCGGTGCGCGCCGATAATTCGCCGAGGCAATATTCTACGAAACGAAGCACCCGTCGAGCTATCGATTCGGAAAATCAAGGATTTGTGAAGTTTTAGATTTAATCGGCGATGTGAATTACCGGGGAAACCGCGAATCCGTGAAGGGCGCACTTATGGAATTAGGGATCTGTAAAGAATTGATGAAATCGAAAATGTGTGTGTATGGAATTAGAGATCTCCGTGGATTACGTAAAGATTTATACTACATCACCGAATATCTGTAAAAAATCACAAACACTCTATAAAATAATCCACGAAACCACTGACCTGTATGATGCAGAAAAATAAGCTTTTCAAAATGTATCAATAAAGAAGAAAAAAAGAAAGCAATATTTTATGACAATTCGTAATTTTATAAAGAAACGTATATTTGATTTAAATCTTACTGAATCTCATATTGCAATATTGTAATGTTGCAACATACAATTATATAAAAATTTCAATGAATACGTACTGACGATAGTCTGTTAGATTTAGATTCTCTACCATGAAACATTTCTCGCAAATCAACTGTATTAATCTTCAATTGAACATTGTAGATATAGAACCGTGACACAATTCAATTGATTTATCAAGACAGATCTTTAGAGTTGCGTGCTTTATTTATCTAGCCAATATTATTTTCTTTAACAATACGTCCTTCGATGTTGTAATCAACTTGTTTTTAATAAAAATCCAAAAAAATTACTGCTAATTAAAAACTTAATTAAAAACTTGATTAAAAATTTAAGCTTATAATTATCAATTATTAAGAATTAAAATCAGAGAAGAATCACTAAATCTACAGAATCTATCTCGGCAATTTTCTTGAAAAAAAAAAATCGCTTTTTAAATTCAAATTTTAGCAATTTTCACAAGATATATGTCTATTTAATATGTCTAATATATCTAATACATCTATCTGCCGATTTCTGATGAGACAATGCAAAGTTTCAAATACTAAGAATATATTATTAAAATATACATTTTTTTCAATAAAATATAAAGAAAGCAGATTTATTCTTAAGCATTTAATTAGCGTAAAAAACGTTTAATCATACCAATTAAATGCATTTAATACTGAAGTAAAATTTATTCATCTATCACGGATTAATGTTAGTGTTGAAAAATAAAATTATTGTTTCTTTTTCATATCTTTTTAAATACGAGACAATGTTAGACATTCACCATAGTTTCTTATATCCACGCATTCTCCTTGACCAATATCTCGCAATTCTTAAAGTGTTATTATTCTCAAAAATTTATTTAGTGTCTATCATGTTGAGAGAAAAAAACGGTTACTCGGCGACACCCTGTATAAAGAACAAAATCGGTGAATAGAACTGGAGAAGAAACGCGCAGAATGATATATAACTCACGTACGGAAACGAACAGCACTTTAAGAATAGAAATATTCCTTTTAACCTCGTAGAGTTATAGGAAATACTCCTTTTAACTATGCTATACTCGACCAGCCATATTTAAAGGATATAAAAATCAGTATTTCTACGGCAAAACTCTTTGTCACTATGATAAATGTGAAAAATATTATTTATATGAGGACGAATTTTGCGTTGTGTGTAGCATTAAAATCCACGTCCTGTATAGAAAGTGTACATTCATGAATAATAAATAAGGAATTTAATGGGTAACACGAGAATACGCAAGAAATCTCTGAAATTGTAGATCTATGAAAGTAAGAAAATTTGAAATCAATTGATATCTTGTCATCTTTACTAAAACAAGATCGATATTAAATTGATCATGGGATGCGCAGATGTACAAAAAATTGTAATAAATATTAAGCACCTTGCATTTTGAAGAATATGAGAACAAAACCATATAATCCTAATTTTTTGATAGTAAACAACAATATTGGTAATAAAAACACATTTAAATTTAATATAAATAAATTAAATAAATACATTGAAAATAATTGAGCGCTTTTAATTAAGCGCTTTGGAATAAATCCCTTTTTTGTATACTTTATTGAAAAAAATATATATATTAATAATACACATATTTTTATATAAATGTGTTATATTTATGTGTTATATATAATGAAATATGTTTTTATTATAACTGAGCGTGCCCAATTTATTACTGTCGATAAAATATTCTTTTAATTCTCGAAGCTGGTGGATATTTGTTTTGCGGATTATTATTCTTTTTCTTGTATCCATTATTCGCGCGTCAACAGATCTATGGGATATCTATAAGAAAAATAGACAATCTCTGTATCCAGTCACGAGCGCTGATCAGAACAAACATGGGAATGGCAAAGTCAGTATCCTTGTTGCATCCCGCAATTACATTGAAATTAACGCGAATCAACACGAAACAGCAAAACGGCATTCGTGATGAAAATGTCGAACGGAAAAGAAAGAGAGAGAAGGAGAGAGAAGATATATATATATATATATATATATATATATGGCGCTTGTGCACAGGATAATCCAGAGTCTGCTCTTTCCTCGGGATCCCTGCTCCAGATAAGGGGTTTACGACAACTATCCTGCCCTCTCACCCGACCCGAGCTTCTCTTCCTCACGATATTCTCCCGTCGGACTATTCGCACCGTACCGTGGGATTTATGCACTCGCTGCACGACCAAATGCACAATTGTATCCTCCTCCTTCGCCTCGTTAACGCGTACTCGTTACTTACATATCGCGCTTACAGGAATAAACCCTTCGAGAAAGGGACGCGCGTCCCGTCGATTTGTAGCTGCAATGCAGGTTAAAAAATTTATTTAACAACGTTATATAAAATAGATTTCTTTGATATTAAAGTCTGAAAAGAAAGTTGTGAAGAAAAATTTTGTAATATTTTTTTAAACATCCTGTTATTAAATAATTCGATCATTCACACGCCGCAATTGTTTAAGAAATGTTATTCCCGCACGATATTTTGAGATAGATAGATTCGCGATTTGATAAAAGCGATAATTTTTCTCTATGCTGAGTTATCTTTGCTGATACGTTAATTATTCCTTGCTGCTGAATATTGTAGAAGCAGCGATACTGTCAGATGCATACAAAGAGATCGAACGGATGGACGTTAATTGTCTCCTCTTCGTTCAGCTATCCTTCTACAGGTTGCTGAGCACTTTCCCATTATGACAAAAGAAAGCGCAACTCTAAAAGCACGATTTTAATTAAATCGTTCCGTGCTTTCTCCTTCGATTTCATCTGTGGCTTTCGGCAAACGCGTAACCGGATATAATTAGAGCTCATTTGCTTTCGAACAAGATAGAAAGAGGATGGGGAAATTTAACTTCCATTATCCTGTTCCGGGAAGAGTCTGTTGGAATGACAAAGGAAAAATTCGATTTTGTTTCTGACTGGCGGACAAATCGCGACAAAATGTGAATAAAATCTCAAAGTGCGTGGAAAAAAGTTTTATAAAGAGTTTCATGTGATTTTATAATTCCACTTCAGTTCCAACTCAGTTTCTAATCTTTTAATCGTTCATTAATTACTATCTATTCTATTATTAATAAAGGCATAACTATTATATTACAACAAAATACATAGTTAATTATCAGTAATGCATTTACAATATTGTTGTTTCAATAATTCATAATCTTGAATAATCAATGAACTCACAAATAGATTTGCGAAATTGTAATAGAAATATTTTAGAAGAAGAAAAAAAAAATATTTTGTGATATAATAAAGACTTATAAAATTTTCTCTAAAAAGATCTCGTCCGTTGTGTATTTTAAATTTAATTAATTAATTCTTTTTTTGTCTTACACATTTTTATTGATACTCTAATCCTAGATGATTGACCAATTAATATTTAAAACTACAAAATTATGAAAAAATAAAAATATTTTCTATCCCCTACCTTTAATACAAGCAACGAAGGTATCTCACGGAATAGTTTGCGATAGAAATACAGGATATTTTGTTACACGTTAACGACCCTCATTCGATCGCTTTATCTGTGCTCTCGGCCGAAAAAAAGGACCGAGCGAGTTTTGAAATACGCGAAGTGGAAAATATGTAGTTGGGTTGTGAGCTCTCTCTCTCTCTCTCTCTCTCTCTCTCTCGGTACGGTACGTGACTTATGGCGACTGTACGTATATCGTCAAGAACACCGCAGTTCCGGTGGTGCCGGGAAAGAAGCGTCGAGTGTGGAATATAAACTTTAACGGATGGCTTCTTTTCCCGAGGTCTGAGTCCTTGTCCTACGTTCATACTGCGCCATCCGGCCCAGATACAGAACATTTCGCACCGCGAAGTCGACATTATTACGCGATCCATCGATATGTACTCCGAGAGAGAAAATATTATAAGCGACGCTCGTATACCTACACACACACACAGAAACTTGAAAGTGTAATATGAAAAGAATTATTTCAAGGATTTTTCCTAGAGAAGAGAGAAAGCGATGGTGTACAGTAGAAAAAAAATATTATCACAATTCGATTTTCATGATAAGTGGATTTAAACTGCATTGCTGGATATTCTAAATTTCTTTCTATTACTTATATGCAAATAAAATTGTATATCCATATATATATATATATATATATACAAAAATAAATAATTAATTTGATAAAATAAAAAAATTATTTTATCATTCATTATTTGCTCATTATTTGTGTACAATTATTAAACACTTTACTTGTGCAAATTTAACAAAAAATACATATATCAAT
Organism: Anoplolepis gracilipes; assembly: GCF_047496725.1. NCBI lineage: Eukaryota > Metazoa > Arthropoda > Insecta > Hymenoptera > Formicidae > Anoplolepis > Anoplolepis gracilipes. Next base: position 10,632,165 of record NC_132971.1, on the reverse strand, counting down.
AATGCACAATCGGGCAATCTCATTTGAATATACATACATCTCCAAAGTGTATCGTTTGTTTTAAAAATTAGTTGTCATTTTTAATATTTTTAATATTTTATAGAGAAATGTTTTTATAAGTTCTGAGATAGGAAGAAAACCGAAAATCCGCTTGAAGATAAAATATGAAAGAAAATCAAAGAAAGAACATAACAGCATACGAGAAAGCGAAAGCCGAAAGAAAACTGCGTTGAGAAAACTATTTTATTTTTGCAATGTGTATGAGTGTACTATATATTCAGGATTATATTATTTGTATAAAAAAATCACTTTTTTTGCAATACTGGGTTTAAAATTTTTTTTTATTTTTCTATCAAATAATTCATCTTTCTCCATTAGCTGATTGATGTAAATGTAATTTCTTTACTACATTTTTTTAGGCGAATGGATTTTTAGTCGATCAATCACAATCGGATATCAAATCCGCTATCGATTTTCTGTCAATTTTAATAATCTAATCTTTCGGAACAAGAATCTCTCTTTCTCACTCTATCTCTCTCTCTCTCTCTCTCTCTCTCTCTCTCTCTCTCTCTCTCTCTCTCTCTCTATCTCTGAAATGAATTTACTAGAATTTAAATTATCCGCTGACGAAGGCTGTCGTTATGTTGTGTTTTCTATTTTAAAGACGTCATTTTCCTTGTAAAAATCACTTTCTGGAAAAACTTTCCATTACAGTAGATCGCGTTCAATGTTGTTTTGAAAACTTTACTTTGAATGGCTGACTTTGTAGAAAAGAGACCCTTCAATTTGTCATACAAGGCGCGCGCGCTCTTGTCATCGAGGCACTTTGCTACGATCAATGGAACTGGGTTAGGAATTCACGGGTACCGAGTAGTGGAAGAGTACGATATATACCGCAGATATATATATATATATATATATACAGTCAATGATGACAGAGTCAAACAGCTGAGATAGACGAAGTCGATTATCGCCGACACACTCTCGCGGCACGTGGAAATCGATACGTAATTATCGTTCGGTATTCTACACGCGAGGGCCGTGCTCGCGGGAATTTCCTTCGTCGTGTAGTGAACCCCCGACCTGTCCTGCGCCGACCTTCCTGTGTGCTCCCGAGGGATTACCGAGCGAACTGGTTCACGAAGTTAAGCACAAAGTAAAGAGGATACGTGTGTGCGATGTTTGGTATTTACGTAAGTAAGGATGAAATTTACGGATCGAAAAGTCTCGCACGGAGAGGCATTGTGCATTCGTAGGATTTACTCTCACAAATCTAAGTGTAACAGTTTAACAGGATACGTATGTAAAAATCTGAAAAAAAATGTCCCGACTATTTCAAAGAATTTTCTCTGGCTAGAAAGGCAAAAATATCCTCAGAATTATATTTTTGACGTAAACATAGTCAAAATTGGTTACTCTTGGTTACTCTTGCGGTAAATATTCATTTTTTCTCTCTTTATAAAAAAGAAAGAGAGAGAGAGAGAGAGAGAGAGAGAGAGAGAAAGAGAAATAGTATCAAAAACACAAATTTATTTTTTATATCTGTGTGTGTAAAATTCTTTTTATCCTTACGGCCGCATAAATTTTTCAGCGCGTGGGCTTTTATTATTATTTACTTATTCCACAAATTCTTAAAAAAATATCAAATTGGAACATCTTACTTGACATTTACTAAAATAAGCTTTTGCTATTTCGTGTAGATTTTCTAGTAGAAAATTAATACACGCTCTCATCAGACTGTGAAAAAAATATTTATGCGTTAATTCTCAAAACAAAACAAATTCATTTTTATCAACTCGAATGATAAGATTAAGTGATGTACAACAGAAAATGTATCAATATTTTAAATAGAAATGAGAGTTCGCATTTTCCTCTACTCTTAAATCATCACTCGTTTGCATTATTATTTATGATTGCGTTCTTCAAACGATCGGCGTGTTTTCGGCCGAGGATAAATATCGTTGAATTTTTTTCACCGCAACGAAATCCATGACGATTACATTAGAGGACTTTACCAACTCTCACGATTCCTGCTGAAATTGTACAAATTTCCCCACCCTCCTTTCCTTCCCCGGGATCTCAGCAAGGAAAATCTCACATCCGGTACACCTGCCGCAACTTTTGCCTGACCGCTGTTGCAATTAACTTTTAAGACCTGGCATTTGCCCAGCATGGGCGTCGGTACCACGTGGCATTTCGGATAGCATGCTCGCATTTTTCAGAAGAATAGGACAAATCGTTAACAAAAAAACAAAAAGATTCAAAATAGAAAAAATTCGGGTAAGATGACCATAGTTTTTTAAAATGCAAAAAGCATACTTTTATTTTTGTTATTTTTTAATAGTGTTTGGCATATTATCTTCACTGAAGCTTAAATTACGTAATATTATCGAAATTAAAAGGAAAATATTTCATAGAAATTTTATATTATCAAAATAGTACAAAGTAAGCATTGGCCATCTTACCCAACTTTTAAGGAAAAGATGACCATAGTGACGGAAAGATGGCCATAATATTTATAAAAAAATAATGAAAACGAAAATAAAAATTATAGGTCGTATAACAATTTATATATCTTTATAATATGTCTAACGTCGATTACGATAGCTTAACTGTAGTTTATTTGACGTTATAACAGTTCTTAGTGGACAAATAAAAAACTTTGCAGGTAGTCAAAAGTAAAAATATGATATAAGATTCAATATCGTTTAATCTTCATCGTTTTATTCAATTTCGAATAATGTATGCACATAAACTACTGTAAAAATCGATTATCTTTGATAATGACTAAAAAAGCGCACTATGTAGCGATTATTGAAAAAATTCCAGCCTATGGCCATCTTATCCTACACTCAAAAAAATATTTTGCTAATGTAGATAGATTTCTAGATGTCTCAATTAAAATTTATCGCTACTTTTTGTATCTGTTAGAATATTGTTTGTCGCGTATAGAGTTTATAGCAGCAATATTCTAGCAATACCTCTAGAAAATTTAGATCCCATTGCCATATATTAATGACAAATATAATTGTCCTCGACAATAGGCCTTAAAGATAAGCATTATAGAAAAATTTTCTGTCTAAATTACACTAATAGTACGGATATAAATTCTGTCTCTATCATTTAAATTAAGTGCAAAATATATGCGGTATCACAATATTTGGTAATAATTTACCTGTTTCAGTGAATTTTTTACACCTAGAAAATTTTTGTTCAAGTTGCAAACTCATTTTTTGGAGTGTAGTTTTCCCTAATGTTCCTTAAAGCATTTACTTGAAATTCTTCTTTATTTTCTACATGAAAAAAAATCATAAACGAAAAATCAAATTCCGGAGAAGCTTAAAAATTTATCGTACATCATCAAATAATAGATTTGATCGATATTAAACGAAGAAGTGATGAATACTGCAGTTACCATATAAAAAGCTTTGGTATTTTTTTAGAAAAGTTTTGAAGAAAGATGGCATCAATCAATACGCGTGCGTTGCTTGAATATCGGATTATAAAGAACGACGTATAAAAGGCGGATGCAAAGAGGTCGAAAGAGAAGAACCGCGAAAAAAGCTAAGGAGAAAACTCATTGTGTAACTCTACGCGTTGCTAGATAAAAGTTAACTAGTATCTACCACGTAGAGTTGTTATTCTACTCGGGTGAAAGAAGAAAAAAAATACAACTCGGCGCGTTTTCTTAGCGTACTTGTTTCTAAAAGCAAGGGACGTTTCACAATAGTCCATTGAGATCCCGGTAGTTCTTCAAGGATTCCGTCGTGAATTTTACGAGCCATTTAATCGAGAGGGTTAGAGATAAATTAGGTTAGGGGTAAGAGAGCATTCTCTCTCAAGGGAATTTCCACTACACGATATGCGTAATTTTTATAAATAACTTTAGTCCTCTTACTTATGCCATGGTCTCTACTATTTTCAATAATTAACAATAATTACTCCTCAATTATGCATTTACATAATTTAAACTAGGATTAGATTTCATATGACAAAAAAAATTGTAATCACATGGAGTAAATTAATAATTTTTTCTCTAATCAAACCGAGTGTTTTATTATTTTAACTTGTATATTTCTAAAATATTTCGCTCACGTAAAATATCTCAAAGTTTTGAAAAAAATTTTTCAGCCTATTCTTTATTAAATAAATTCAATTTCGAAGACACCCTGTAGAAAAGCAAATACGTTAAAAAAAAGAAAGAAAAGAAAACAACAGAAAAAGAATGTCAAATACCTTCATAGCTCAAAGGTTAAAGCACTAGTCTTGTAAACTAGAGGTCGAGAGTGCAAATCTCTCTAGGGGAGCGAAACTTTTTCAACTCCTTCCCTGTTGAGCTTTTTTCGTGTTCCTGCGCAACATCGTCGACGTTAATTCTACGAGTTACTTAATCCTTGGAGGAAAATTTGCCTTATTGACAAAAATTTCGTGAGAAAGTCGCGAGTCAGAACTATGTCGTGAGTTTTACAAAGTTTCTATCGCGTGTAGTTAAATTTATTTCATTGGATTTTTAATTGTGATGCCATCTTTTTTCCTTTCTCAAAATCATGAAATGTACAGAGCAAGGCTGTAAAATGGCTCAGTTTATTTTGTTTATGTAATTAAAATTTTTTTCTTCGAAATATCTCGCATGAAAATAATATATTATACAAAATGTATACAAAAAATGTTGATTCATTAAATTTTATAAAAACATACAAGAAATTATTTCGCACACACATAAATAACCAACATTGCTTGCTGCGTTTACACAAATTGTACAAGCATTAGACCCTTCATCATGTTACGGCTATATGAAAGGTTCAAGTTACTGAGAGGACAAGCATAAATAAAATATGTAATATAAAATAAAACATTAATATAAGTATTTCAAATTAATATAAGTATGTATAATCTTTTAAAGCATAAAAGCACACATTAATCAGAAATAACATACGTGTATATTTTTATATAAAAAATATTGATTAATTATGAGAAATAAATACACAGATAGACAAAATATTTTTCATTCTTTTTGCGCAATATAATTAATTTTTTATAAATATTTAGAATCTTCGAAATAAAAAAAATACTTATAATATTACTTTAAAAAATATATCAAAAAGCTTTCAATTACATTAATACATATATAAAGTTAAAAAAAAAACAGAATTAATTTTCTCGATTATTACATAAAAAATAATTTTTATTTTCCGGAAACTAGTAAAGGAAAACTTGTGTGTGTTTCATCCTTGAGTTCAATTGATATTCAATTAGAATACAATTTATATCATAACATCGTTTTCGCATTACATACACCTGAATTCGAGTACAAATTGAAGTACGGAAATGAAATGCACCAGACTGGTCATTAAACCGCGCGACGAGTTAACTGTCGCGGCTTCGACGCTTATTCCCCAGTTATAAATGACACAGTATATATCGAAGCTCGCTGCAATTTCCTGCCGTGTATCAGCAACGCGCTGCACAAGTGCCTTTATATTCCTCGGTAAACTGGGCCAAGAAGGCAAACGCATCCTCGCGAAACCACGTTACATTACATCGTGTCAAAGTAACCATACAGAATAGAACTTCATCCCCTAATTCGTTATTCATATCCTTCGAGAATACGAAAAATATTGAAATTCGTGAAATTAACAAGATTTATATTCGGAGATATGTTTATTGTGTATATTTTATATTTATATTTGGCAAAATTATTTGATTTGATCGTTTTTGAGAAAGACGTAGGGTAGACAAGAATAGAACGAAGAAGAAAAAAATGTGGACAGTCGGATTCGCGCGAGGACGGGAGTTTCGGAAAACCAAATGTTTGCGGACAAATCGTCATCGTTTTCAACGAGGAACATCAACAAACGCCCCCCCTTGTTCGAATCTAATGCATTATTTGGGGATGAAAATTGTCCTGCACGCGCGGATCTGTGATCCCGATCCGAGGATCCCAGAATCCGACCTCGTCATCTTCTTCCGAACAACAAAGTCGAGAAAACTGCGTGGCGCAGAAAAATTTACGCGACCGTGTTTTTATTAAAAATTTCGGAAAATTTTATATTTTAATATCCAAATAGCGCAAAGATTATTAACACAAGGCTCTCTTATCAAATACAAAATTACACATCCTTTTAATTATAGATTTTCTCGCAAGAGAATTAAAACTGATTCTTTAAATAAGAAGATTATACAAAAGAACGCGGAGATTAAAAAGTAATTAGAGGAAAAGAACGGAAGCAAAATATGAGCCAAGACGCAGATGGTAAAGTTTAAGTGCGTTCCATGTGGCATTAAATGGAACGCATTGCGCAATCTTCATTTGAAGTTATCTGTGATCTAACAATCTAAGATGTTGATAAAAGAATTGAAGATGAAGATCTGTTAATTAAAATTGTGAGAATGTATCATACTAACTGCCAGCAGCGTAGAATGCAAGGTTACAAATGATTGTATAACGCAACATTGTATATGTAAATACTGTATATGCAAAATTGTAAAAACTCTTACTTTAATATTTTAAAAATGTGAATTTGGAAAATTCTTATTTTCTGAAAGATCTCAATTGCGAAAAATATACAAATCCAGCTTAAAAAGAGAAAGAAAGAGAACAATTTTATATATATTAGAGAATTATATTTTGCTTCATTATTAAATTATATTACCGCGATGTTCGAATTTCACAATCGCGGAAATATAATGTAGATTTTTTTATTTCAGTTATTTTCTATTTAAAAAGCTAATATCAATATTTTCGTCCACAATAAATCCAACTTGGCGTGCGGTTTATTCAGATTATTCAATCTACTCTGACGTAGAGAAAAGGATCAGACTGATACTCTAGCTACTTTTGTCCAGCTCTTCTTCTCTTTATCCTTGATTTGCATTTTGCGACTGCTTATTTACATTTGGCGTTAAGATATTCTGCAACTTCGTATTTGAAATTATAAAGTGAAACACTGCTTGTTTCTTGTTAATTAAATGTTAACAAAACACGTATCTTAAGTGCTGCAATATCCTTTTAGTAAATCATGCAAGATATTATTTCCGAGTTTAAGCTTGTATATTATATTTATACTATGTTCATATTTTCAAGTATTATAAGCTTCTACACCATTTCTACATTTTTCTGTAAAATGTTCTACAATTTTTAAATATGAAAAATAATTTTTTAAAG